>NC_079173.1:22076717-22189217 GCF_947568905.1 Ostrea edulis | reverse complement strand
TTAACATACTGGTAATTTCGTACTGACCCAGTAATACATTAATAAACAGATTCACAGCTAAACGGAGGGCAATACACGGTCAACCGGGCATGTCATCATGATATATATGCACCGCGGGCACCTGTTTCATAAACATTGTTAAATTCTTGCTCTTTGTCATATCATTAATTGTTTATTTACCAAGTGGTAGTAAATGCAAAATTCACAATACGATAATTACACATAAGTAGAGTTTTCAAAGTGAAATAATAATTTAAAGGGGCATTAACTGGAAAAGTAATGGCAACCTTAACCCCCCCCCCCCCCCTCACTCCTTATAAAGGCAAAGGAATACATGTACATGTATATATTATTGACTAATAAAAACATTTATTTTGTACAAAAATAAGAGAAACCTAATAACACTACATGTACGTAAGATAACCGCTTTTAGTGTGAAGAAATATATAAGGAAGAATCATTGGCTTGGTCTTGCACGACAATAAATATTTAATCACCAAAATTGCATATACATGCTTTGAGGCTAAAAAGTGCTTGAAATAATCAAATACTGGTAATTACTGAAATATATAATTTAGAGCAATTTTCATTGAATTCAATTTCTGGTGACAAAATTACAGCTAATGTCCTTCCACATCGAGATATTAAAGAATTTAATGTGGAACCTCCAAACGAAAAAAAGAAAGAAAGAAAGCTGGATCTGAATAAAAGAAAAACAATTACTGGGTCTGTCCCTGTATTGTGGGCTAAATTATACATAGCAGTAGGGATTTTAAGAACATATCATAAAATTAAAGTTATTCATTACAAGCTTATCTAGAAGTGGACATCCACATAACTGAATTTAATGATAATTTAAACGGACAAGTCGGCGGTCAAATGCCTCCCCACGGCTGTCATTTCACACAACTGAGAGTCGCCATCTGATTACTTCTATGGAAGCTCCGCGGGCGACATCATAACATATCGCTCTTGTAATCAAGTTACATGAAGATTTACATACCAGATTGCTATAAATATACACGCACAGTTCTGACATATTACACGTCTAAAATTGACCTCTAATTGCCTCCATCGCTTGGAAAAATACAGTCATGGTTACTTTTCGGGTACTACATATATATCTTGCCACAATACCTGATGAAAATAAGCATCTCATGACCTGTGCAAAGTACAGGTTTCTAGGTGTATCTCCATTACTAAATTGCGATCCAAAAAAAAAAAAATCTAACATTTTTAACCAGAAATCTTTAGCCAAATGGGCAAGGGTCAAGCTCGTGTCAGAACACACCAGAAGCAGCCATATTGTGCCCAGTATGAAATTATATTTACACATCAATCGTTTCCTCTTCGCTCTGTTTCTACTGTTCGTTATCAAGTATAAGTCTTTGAAAATATATTCGCTGTTACCCTGTGATCTGTGACCACAATTCGCCTCGTCTCGCGTCAGACTAATTATTAGCAAAGTTCTTTTGTTACAATACATGGAATATCTTGATAAAAAAAAAAAAACGGTATGTGTATCAAATCTTAACATATTTGTTTTCCAAAATTGAAGAAATTTAGCCGAAATCAATTTTTTTTAAATTGTGTTCATATATTTATTTTTTTTTACAGAGAACAAAAATTCTTGGAAATATATTATTAGTTTTTATTGACCCAAAACATAAAAAATTGAACTAAATTATTAAAACATTGCGGAATCATAAGAACGATAACTCTTCCATAATCCAAAAGTTGCATAAGGTACATGTATAAGTCAACATTTTACTTACACTTCTCATAGCAAAGAATATATATACATGAATAAACTCTCATAAATAAATAGTCAGTTTTTCTTCTACAACTATTTGATTTTACATAATAAATTGAAACGTGAATATCAAAATTTAAAATAAACTAAAGTTAAATACAGTCATTTGTCGCTTTCATCCTCTGCCACTGAGCACATACGGAATATTCTTAGCATCTATGTATATATGTATATATATTATATGAGTACTACTACTATAAATCTACGGAATACATAATATGTTGTGGGTTGGGAGTCAATCTAATTAAAATCTTAGATCCGCACCGTACACTCTGCTATTGTGAGCGTATATTAGGATCTGATTTTGGGTTTGGAGTCAATCGGATCACGCGCTCGTCCTTTTCCGTAACCGGTTCTTTTGCGGTCACGGAAACAGCCGAGTAGTTACGATTGGGTTGGGAGTATGTCGTCTCTAATTCGAGTGATTATGGTTATAGAGTTAAAGTTACGTGTAGGGTTTGGCGGCATATATTTACTAAAAGAATAAAATTTAAAATAAGTATGAATTTTTTCTTAGTAAACATGAAGTTGAAATTTAATTGTTTTACTATAATATTATCCATGATGCTCGAACACGCATCATGGAATAAACTCAGCGGCAGAAGAATTATTAAAAGCGTTTCGTGAAAAGTATGACCGCCTGGTGCGTTGATGTTCATACCCTCATGTATTTTCGAAAATGATTTTTTGAAATATATTTATTCACATTAACTTTCATTTCAGTCGGAAATATTCCTAGCCGTTGAAATAATCGTACTATATTTTTCAAGATTCATACGCACATTGACTCCTTTAGCAAATATTTTAAAAATATCTCGCCCCCCCCCCCCTCCCTTTAAAAATCATTTAATAACAATGCAAAATATAGTATAGTAATTGTCAAATGTCTACAAATTTAATCATGAAACAGTAAATCAATCTTTTAAAACAAGATTGCAATAGTACCTCGGCAATTACATGCAATTTTTGTTTATTCACATACATCAGCCAAAACAGGCAAATCTCTCTGAGATCGTTTAGATGGACAGAGCTGCCAATCCACATGTCCCACGTCACAGATAAAAAGTCACAATCTGTTTCAACCACGCATTCAATCCATCCTTCTATTTTTAATTTCCGTCTGCTGTATCAATCTATTTTTAGGACTCCGGAAATATCAATAATATCAACCTCCAACATTCTATTTTTATAATGTACTTTGAGTTTTATCAACATTCAGCGCCTGTGAACTCATTCACTGAAAAAAGTTATTCAAGTGTCCAATGTTTTAGCCTTTGATATCTTTTAAAATTTACAAATTGCAATGATAACCCTTTCCTCATGACTGCACTGACGTTGTAAAAAATGCGCGTATGAATTTTGATACATATAGTATATCTATTTTGACGGCTGAGAATTCCGACAGAAATTAAAGTAGAATATAAATATCAAAACAAATTTCATTTTCCTAACGCACTTCATGAAGTATGCCGACGTGAACTATGCAGTTCTTGCCCTCATGCTGTCTGGTGTGTTTCATACCGATTGTTAGGTCGTTCGTGGCACACTGATTTTGACTACGGATGACTCCGTTTACCTGATCAGGATATAGGGTTCACGGCGGGTGTGACCGGTCTACTGGGGATGCTTACTCCTTCTAGGCACCTGATCCCACCTCTGGTGTGTCCAGGGGTCCGTGTTTGCCCAACTATCTATTTTGTATTGCTTATAGGAGTTATGAGATTGATCACTGTTCGTTATCTTCACCGTTCATCTTTTCAAAATTGAAATTCAATTCTTAAAATTTATAATGTATTTCCATTACAAAGGTAGGACCCGTACAAAACAGCCATTTTTTTTAAACTATTGCTTTTCGCAAAAGTAACCTTGTATCTGGTCATGGAAAATCAGCTGACCATAACAACCTATATATGGTGGAACGGTAGAACAGACAGACGGACAAATCCCCTCAATCTTTGATTCCAGAGGCTATTATTGTGACAACTGATTATATGCATTGTTTTAATGATAAAACTCATGCAGTACCGGATTGACTGATTGATTGTATAGTATTTAACGTCCCTCTCGAGAATTTTCACTCATATGGAGACGTCACCATTGCCGGCGAAGGGCTGCAAAATTTAGGCCTATGTTCGGCGCTTACAGCCTTTCAGCAGGGAGGGATCTTTTATATCGTGCCATACCTGCTGTGACACGGGGCCTCGGTTTTTGAGGTCTCATCCGAAGGACCACACCATTTAGTCGCCTCTTAAGACAAACAAGGGTTACTGATGACCTATTCTGACGCGGATCCCCACGGGGCATGCAGTACTGGAGATATTGCAGAGAAAGTGAAATATTAACACTCGGAATCCAAAATTACTTAAATCAAAAATTTTAGCAATACAAGCTGTAACTGAAGGTATTTTTACAACTATCCAAGTATGCATGATCTATCAATAACATTTGATCATATAACTAATATAATCCCCAAGATCTGATGAAAAATTCAGCACAATAAACAAGAGAATGTTTTTTGAGAGCATACCTACATGTACAATGAGCGTTTTGTACAAACCGCCAAAACCTCGGAGACAATCGTCGAATAATCGGACATAGAAACGATCATTGCCGAACATAATGAGCCTATAGGGTTGTTGAGACTGAGGTCATACAAAGATGGCTACTAACGTGAGTAACTACACATTTACTTTGTTTTAAAATATTTCATTGTGTCATGAATTACATATAAGTCAAAGAAATTATATTTACGCAAATGTGCCACTCAAATAAAATCTTGATCACAAATTTGCATAAGAATTAGCATATCAATTGTTTACAAATATGACACTTGCGCAGCGCCTCTCTTCCGTATTTGTCCTAACTGGTGACCTCCGAGGTCAATGCACATCGAGAATTACGAACAGGAAGACAATATATGTAATTCATGAATCGACATTTTCTGCTGATTTGATGGGTTTGTTGCTTCAGATCTGATTCAATGAGATTATATATATATTCAATCACAAATATGTTACAATGCATTCTATTTGTTTTTTTTATTTTCAATTTATTTACCGTCAGTTACAGCTTACAATATTGCTGTAAACTAAGCAATATGAAGGACGTGATAGAGGGTGGGGCTTGCCGAACCCTTTTCACATTTTTTTTTTTACCAGAGTCCAGATATTACTTACACGTATAGTATATTGCGAGACAGTTAAGATGTATATCATTTATAATGCAACACAATATCAAGTCAAATTGCAACAAACTTTTACCTACCGAAAACATATATTATTCATTTTACGTTTGAATAATATCGCCATCAGCGGTTGTGACTCTGACGTCACAATGTAATAAACCCGAGGAAAAAGCACGAGTACGCTTTACGTCACAATGAAATAGAATGCGCGAGGCTAATGTAAGGGGGCATCGACCGTCGAGGATGGAGTGTTGCAGGATAAACCATAAATTGAGGTATCTGAGAAAGCAACTCAAGAAATGCATCACGAAGAAGGCCGGTATGGATCGCTTAAAGACTGTTTAATTTACGTGGTGGTGTAAATCGCTAAATGTCGGCTGTCGGCGTTTCGTTGCTTACGCCGTCCGCGAATCTTGAAAACCTTCCAACTGACCACCTATATAAGAAACCATAGTGTCTTTATTCATGGTAATTCATTCTCTACAGTGTAAGTGCGCTTATTTGACTTCAATGACATTGAAGAAGATATTTGTCCATGCGTCAGAGCTAGGCGGAGAGCACCAGTGAATATGGGCAGCGAGTTGTCTTTGTAGTAACGTCAAAAGCGGTGACGTCAAACAATGTGTCGTATTACTAAATTAGTTGCAGCGATACCAAAAAATTCTGACACAATAAAAAATTTACATGATAATTCAGTTGTGACAGTCTTCAGATAATACCAGCTGATCGATTATCCACTCCAACGCAATATAATGCTTCGTATAGCTAATCTGCTATCCGTCCAAGACCAGTCTGGATCATGGTAATTATAATAAGTTCAAACAAATGTGAGCGATTTCATAGCTCAACAAACCTCAAATTAAAAATAAATTCTGGAGTAGACCTACCGGTCATTCCTTCAATATTGATATCAAAAGCTAATCTTTTTTTCGGGACAGTTAACTTTAAATCATTGGAATAAAAAATCCAAATTTAAATCCTTTTCTGGTGTAATAAAACAGATATTTAATCATTCAAATTCTTATTGCGGGTAATTTTCTCATTTTACACGTATCAGGTCCCCCCTGGCATTCAATAACAGTTCTTACCTCGAGGTTGACAAAAATGAATATCGCCCCCATACCCATTCAATAATTTATGTCTATGTATTATACGCGAGTCGCTGTACATGTAGGGATTACACACAATTCTAACAGACATTATCATCTCCATCTTGAAAACTATTGAAATAGTGGGGCTTTTTTTAGTAGCCGTGTCTTTACTTCTTGATCATTCTAACATAAAATGTGGTAATAAGGGGTGAGATCAAAAGATCAATGCTCGATTAAAATCTAAATTCAAGTAGATGGGGGAGGGGGTAAAAGCTACCAAAAGTTTCTATCGTCCGAAATCCATTATATACGATTTCTAGAAGAAATCATTAATCTTACTGTACATATATATACCCTTTCATTTGTGAATAAAGAGAAAAATCAAACATGAATAGTGTGTACATATAGAGTGTGTTACGAGTATAGATAGGATCAACATTCATTGTTTACTTTTAATGGGTGGGAATAATGAGGAAAATATTTGAATTTGGTTTTTGTCAGACATTAATGCCTCTTACTTCTACGTTGGATGGGGCCGAGTGGTTAGAGTATCACGCTCAAAATCACACGGCCTCTCACCTCTGGTCGGCGCGGGTTCGAATCGTAAGTTAGAAAATTCCCCAGTTTACTTTCGGAAGGTCGGCGGTCTCTTCCCAGGTACATTGTATCTGGGTTCTCCCTTCCACCAACAAAAAACTGGACGCCACCAGATAACTGAAAAATTGTCGAGTGTGGCGGAAAACAGCAAAACAATCAATCAATCTACGTCGGACACCTTAATTTGTGAAAATACTCATGAACACAGGAAGTTTTCAAAAAATCCATAACTTTACCGCATAAATAACGTCCGCAACAAAAGTTTGTGGAATTTGTCTGACATGAAATTTTAGAGATATTATTTTGATGATTATATTCAAATGCCAGAAATGCAGACGTGTGCGAGCACCTGCTGATGTACTGATGTGGCGAGGGCACGTGCCAGTAAGGTTTTGCAGTGGAATGTTTGATTACAAGGTCGGAGATCAAAGCAATTCTCTGTATCTGCTGCAGATTTGATGGAAAATATGGCCGATTCTGGAAACACTTCATAATAATTCAAGGTGCTGAAAGTGGACTGAATGTTTGGTGTAGTTTTTTTTTTTTTAAATTGAGTATCTACCTAACTTGCATTATCTTGGAGACAAGAAAAAATCCAGTGATTTTTAAGACTATAACATCGCACCCTAACCACCCCTACCCCTACGGCTCATCCATCTATACATGTACACATGATGAACTTACTTTGGCCGAAGGTTTTTCGTAATTACGTATAACCACAAAACATTAAACTATTGTAGAATGGTTTGGAACATTAATGCTCATCTTGACAGACAATGGGATGTTAACTGGCTTGGAGAGGCAAACTGACAACATAAAACCTCCAATCCCCGGTAAAACTTGGCAACCGAGATGTACGAGTACCAGCAGGGATATACATGATTGTACATTGTACTCTCTCTCTCTCTCTCTCTCTCTCTCTCTCTCTCTCTCTCTTATTCGCCAATTTTTAAAAAAAAGTTTTGTCTATCAATAAAATAATGTAGGTTACTTGACGAATTCACAAAATTTGTGGAAAAAATAAAACATTTACCCTTGTTAATGAAATTAACAAACAATAAAAGTTAATGGATCTTGATTGGGTTAGGTCATACGAGACAAGAATTAAAGTGAAATTCGCCGCGAACTCGGAACAAAATTGAAATTTATCGCAGACGAACAGTTAACTTTACAGCGTGATTTTTCACAGACTCGGAACAAAATTGCACAACTTTGATTATCTCTAGCTTGGGACAACATAAGGTGCACTTTATCGACAGCATAATCGACGGAGCTGAACACGTACTACATCGGCAAGAGATTGTTTTAGGGGAAAAAAATTGAAAATTTGTCATACAACACAAAGAGAACGGAATGCCGGCGATCTGATAACTTTTCCTTCAGCGTCTCGGGTTTCCGTGTACCTGCCGTGTGTTATCTGAAAAATCTGTCAAAATCCTTCAACACAAGTATTGGTTGTGAACAAATTATGTAAGTCGGAAAATAAAATTGATCTTTTTTATATATATTAAGTATGTGTTGGCCTTAATGATTATAACTCTGGATGTGGGGAGACCGGTGAAAAGCCAGGGGATGAGGGTGGTCATCTACCGGCCTCTGATTTATATTAATATAGTTGTTTGCGGTCCACCACTTTTAGATGTAGGTAAGGAAGATATTTTATCTCGGGGTGAAGAGGGCACAAAAAAAGAGGAAATAGTACGGAACAGACGAAGTTATAAGACAGACTACATCAAACATTACACACAAAAACATCCTGAAAACTTTCCGTTCGAATTAGGAAAAACATTTGAAGTAGGTAGGGTCGGTTCAACCGGGAATTTATTTATTTATTGTTTAACCTATTAAACAAAATTACTCGATTAATATACTTAAATCGAACTTGACAAGGCTCATGTTTAGAAACATTAAAACGTCAACCGTGTACACATCACACAGTGCGCCGAATAGGCTAAAACAACACCACTCTCAGATTCGTTATAAAGCGATCAACATTAAGCATCTAAACAGATTTCACCTCTTACCTCTCAGCGTTTAAAAGGCAACACAATGAACTCCGAGATTTTCCAAGTCAAGTTAAAGGGGTTTCCATTGTTGAAAACGATCGTTGAAATTATTTTCATTATTCGTTAGCTCTAAATCCGTCCATTCATGAACACATTTCCTCTTAAAAATCAAAGCGTTGAAACATCGTTAGTTATACCTACATGTTGGAAGTACCTTGGCTGCGAACGTCTGTAGCATTCGATTCACTGAACACAAGGAGAGAGAGAGAGATGAGAGTAGCACTGCCTTCAATTTGCTTGCACGGTGCGTTTTTCCTCACGTGTGTGCCCAATCACTACAGATGTCGTCTGCAAGAGAGAAACCGGGAACACACACGCAAAAAAAAATCGCCCCTGTATTGGAGTTTTAGTCACGGCCCAAAAATTGGGTAAACAGGCTCCCATAGATAATTGGCTTTGTAATCCAACTTATGAATGGGAAACTATAGGTAGACTTACCTGTGTGGCTATATCTGCCCCTGTTTGTTTATATTTTTATATGGTCTGTGGGTCAAAGGTCGAAGCAATATTAACAGTAAATGTGTTGCTTTTCAGAACAAAATCCTTTTCACTCATAAATTTCGAAAACTTATACACGCTGTCCGTTCAACGACTTATGTGTTCAGGATTGCCTGAATTATTTGGGTTCTTTTTTACCTCCCTCGTCAACCCGTTGGACAAACAAAGGCCGGTATTGTTACTACGTTAGATGGGACGGTGTGGAGCTGAATACTGAGATAACGAAAGGCGCGTTACCCCGACACGGACTCCTGATATCACCGATCTGATTAGCATAAACTAATATGTGACCTGTCGTATACGAACGCTGGAGGTGTCCGGTTTGTGATCAGGGGTTTTTATAATCACATTAAGGTTGAAAGGTTGAACTGACCTCCGCTTACCAAAAAAAAAAAAAAAACCCGCCTTAGCCCCTGTTGCGTATATCCTTAACATAAACATATACGTGTATATATGATATCATGTAGTTGATTTGATTTGAACATATTTTATTGTATAAATATACAAAGGGATTTGTTACAAGTTCTAGCAACTTAGAAAACATCTCCCATATACAAGATATATTATGCTATACATGTACAAATAAAGATTGTCGTACCACAGAAAATATAATATTCGTTATAATATGCAATTATGATAATGAACAATATATGTTTAGGTTCATGTAAGTACATAATCAGGCATAAAATGCAAAACATATTTTAAGATTATGATATATAGGTCCGATTAAAATCTGTTAGAATTCTTAATAAACTTCTGCACTGCTCTGAAAATAAAAAAAAAATCACATCATTGGAAAAAATACATGTATTAATTTCCCCATAATCAAAGGTGGGTATTGACAATAGGAACATAATTTAGATGAAGCAGTTCATTGAGAAAACAATTTCTTGCTTGAGTGTATCTTTTGCATGCAAAGAAGAAATGATGGGCATCTTCAATGTGACCACATAATACAATATGGAGAGGCAAATATGTTTTTACGATAAAGATCATTATTCAAAATGCAAGAATGTATTAATTTGGTATGGATAATATTAACATATCGCTGGCCATATGAAAAGTATAAAGGTGGTTTTGAGGGTGTTATTTCAATGCGTTTTTTTTGTTTTTTTTCAATTGAAGTTATCTCCCTTATTTCTGAGCTCAAAAAGTTCCATTTTCTAACTGTCGGGAATAAATTACTTTTTATATAAATCAAGTCTGCATCTAGAAAGTGTGTAGTCGCTAGATCACGGGTATTATATGATGATAAATTTCTGCGAATATTTGGGCAAATTTCTTTCAAATATTGGGGAACTAAATTGTTATGGATTTTAAACATCTTTGTTAATTTAGCTGTTTGTCTTCTATCAGAAAGGGGTTCCCAACCAGTTTCAAAATAAAGTGAATCTATTGAGGAGAAAATTGGAAGACTGGTTACTACCCTGGCAGCCAATAATTGAACTTTTTCTAACTGGTGAGAATCAAAACCCGCACATCCATCCCAGACTACAGAGGCGTATTCTAATACAGGTCTAATAACAGTTGTATACATTGTTGATAAGGTGTTTCTTCCTACAGTAAATTTTAACTTTTTTAACAAACCAAGTTTTTTATACGCATTATTTACAATGTTTTCAATATACACAGACCAGCTTAAATCATTAGAAAAAGTAAGACCAAGGTGTTTGTGAACAGTAACATATTCAAGCTGACATTGTTGAAACTCTAGTTTCGGGGGTCTACGGATTTTTTCATGGTAAAAAACATTGCTTTTGTTTTGTAAAGGTTAAATTGAAGAAGCCATTGTTTAGACCACTTGTCTAGGATTTTTAGGTCATGTTTAACGTGTCGTTCAATTACAGCAACATTATACGACGAACATTGAATAGAATTGTCATCTGCAAATAATCAACACATTGACAACATACTGTCTGATTAACATCATTAACATAAAGAAAAAGCAGAGGTCCCAAGACTGAGTCTTGGGGAACACCAGCATGTATGCTTCTTGTTGAAGAAAAAAGATTAATTTTCTATACATCACCATTTGTTCTCTATCATGTAGTTATAATGGTTAATTGTTCAAATTGTATATGCTCACGGGGGTCCCTTGATTGGTGAATAAAATGAATATAAGAATTGAATCCATGGTTTAGTAAATGTTGTGGTTCAGTATGGGCATATTCGCCTAAATAAGTGCATTGTCTATGAGAGGGACGGAAGGGGGGGGGGTGCCCACAATGTGGCACGGTGTGAAGAATGGTATATTGAATACGCTAATTAATAGAGAATGTTATACGTGTATTACAAATAGTACATTTGTGTGTGTGTGTATGTGTAGCAGTGCGATATTTAACTCTGGATGCGACAAAAGTCCGGAGTTTCGCCAACCCTAAGAATAAATCAGGCAAACAAAATTTTATATGGTACATCAAAGTATCAAATGGCGAACAATAGAAGCGGACATCATAATGACATGTTGTTTTTAAAAATAACATTGCTGCATCAGAAATTGCAATGCTAATGTAAATTGAAATGTATATGTATGCTTTTAGATATAATGCAATATTTATCATGTAATTTATATCTGCATGTACATGTACCATTGAATATGATTTGAATAAATAGACTAAACTATTTTTCTCAAAGTATGTTAAATTTTGAACCAATTAAATACTTAACGGACTCTGATTTTTTTTTCCCGATGAGTAAAATTGAAAAGGTGGGAGTAATTTTGCCCTTTTTTGTTTGAGAGAGAGAGAACTTGTGTGATGGGTTCTTTTTAATGCTGTTTCCCCTAACATGTATAGGAATACATAGGAATATATAGGGAATGTATGCAGTAGTCCAGTTCATCTTCAACTAAAAATATGTTTCAAACATACAATTGTTATGAAAAGTTTGGTATAGCAACATACTATTTTGGTATAATAACATGTTATTTTTGGTATAGTAACATGCTATTTTTGGTATAGCAACATGTTAATATTGGTATAGCAATATGCTATTTCTGGTATATCAACATGCTATTTTTGGTATAGTAACATGCTATTTCTGGTATAGCAACATGCTATTTTGGTATAATAACATGTTATTTTTGGTATAGTAACATGCTATTTTTGGTATAGCAACATGCTAATATTGGTATAGCAATATGCTATTTCTGGTATAGCAACATGCTATTTTGGTATAGTAACATGCTATTTTTGGTATAGTAACATGCTATTCTTGGTATATCAACATCCTAATATTGGTATAGCAATATGCTATTTCTGGTATATCAACATGCTATTTTTGGTATAGTAACATGCTATTTCTGGTATAGCAACATGCTATTTTGGTATAGTAACATGCTATTTCTGGTATAGTAACATGCTATTTCTGGTATAGTAACATGCTATTTCTGGTTTAGCAACATGCTATTTTTGAGAAAAACCAAACTCAGAGTCATTTATCTCATCTCATTCTTATTCCACACCCTCTTGAATAAAAGTATGTATACGGATATGCTAGAAAAGAATTCATATACTTTTAATGAAATATTGACCTTCTTAAAGGGGCATTAGCTGTGGAAGTGATGGCAACCACTTTTTTCTTCAAAATGTCTCAATGGCCTGGGGATATATATCAATGACTAAAAAATATTTATATTGTACAAAAAGAAGGGAAACCTAATAAAACTACGTTAGATAACCGCTTTTAGTAAATTTATTGTAAAGAATTATATAAGGACGATTTATTGTTTTGCAAGACAATAATTATTTACTCACCAAAATCACATATTCATGTGCCTGTTTTGAGGGTAAAAAGTGTTTGAAATCATTAATACTAGTGTTATTACTGAAATATATAAGATGGAGCAATTGTCATTGAATTAAACATTTTGGTGACAAAATGACAGCTAATACCCCTTTAAGAAAAGGAGAGAGGTTTTTCGCTTTTATTTTCTATGATAAAAATACATGTATATACAATAGGGTGATTACATCGGGATAAACGTTGACTTTCAACGTGAAAAACTGTATTTCTCGAGAATCATTAACCCCCATACGTGTATCATTAGTAATTTATAGCTAAATATTTATCAATAGTAATTTATAACTACACGTGTATCGTTAGTAATTTATAACTACACGTGTAGCATTAGTAATTTATAACTACGCGTGTATCAATCAACTAGTAATTAGTTATCACTACACGTGTATCAATAGTAATTCATGATTACACGGATCTAACATGTATACGGGTGTATGTATAGAGAACAGTGAGCGGATCTAACATATATATACGGGTGTATGTTTAGAGAACAGTGAACGGATCTAGCATATGTATACGGGTGTATGTTTAGAGAACAGTGAGCGGATCTAACATATGTATACGGGTGTATGTTTAGAGAACAGTGAGCGGATCTAACATATGTATACGGGTGTATGTATAGAGAACAGTGAGCGGATCTAACATATGTATACGGGTGTATGTTTAGAGAACAGTGAGCGGATCTAACATATATATACGGGTGTATGTATAGAGAAGTATGTACCGGATTTCAGAAGTAAAACTGACTCTGAACTTCTTTTTTAAATGATAATTTGAAAATGAAAGAACACACTTTCATAAGCGTATCATCGTCTTAAACACCCCCTCCCCGTAATTGAAAAATACACTTATTGAATCAAAATGAAATTAAAGACCCTCAAGATTCAGGAGAGAGAGAGAAGATTCAGGAGAGAGAGAGAGAGAGAGAGAGAGAGAGAGAGAGAGAGAGAGATGACGTGTTGCATTTTATGGCACAATATAATTTACATATACAACGTTTTTGTTTTTGATATCTTTGCCAATTGTAATGATGGACATTTCCTCATGAATGTGATGCAGTTGTGAACAATGCGCGTATGAATACAGAACTACTTATATGAATCTTGATAGATATTGAATGTCTATTTAAATGGCTGAGAAATGAAAGTAGAATGTAAACATAAAAGTTAAGATATGGAGTATGAGCTACAACGCAGCACATTGGTTCAGCGTGCATAATACCCCAGTTGTACAGGATTGTATGTGGCGCACTTTACTGCGCAAAGCGCGCGAAAATTCAATCTCGTGCTAGTCATTTAAGGTAGTGATTGCAAGGCATCACGTGGTTTATTCATGTAACATCTAAAAAGTTATCATTTTGGTTCCGATTCCGGAATACGTCACGTTCTTGAGCATCATAATGACAGATGATGTAAACAAAGATTTGTGAGATACAAAGAGACGCAGGGTAAAAAGAAAATTAATTTAAAAAATACAAGTTAAAAATAGAACACAGGTGATTTTTTAACATCTACTGTGCTTATGATACGCAACAATGTGATGACAACACACGCTAGGATCTGCTTTTTTCTTCTTCTTCTTTTTTTTGTTTTTTTTGTTTTGTTTTTTTTTTGGTATTGATAAAATTTCATTTCCCAAAACTCTCCATGTTAGTCAGTCATTAATTCTCTTGAAAGTAATTGGTCGCTGATTAACAGTGTGACGTCAGTCTTATTCTCTAGTGTGGTATTGCAATTTCATTGCATGACAAGAAACATTGGTGCACGCACCAAAGTTATGGGCCGAACAAATTTCCAACATAGTATCATTGTTTCCATAAACTAAAACTGTCTCGTAAACATATTGATTGGACAAGTGTCCAAATTCGACCCATTAACATACAAAATGAACAGTAATCTGTTACTCCTTAAAGATCTGTGAACTACGTGTATGTCCAGTAGGCAAAGGTTCTCCAGTGGACTTTTTTAAAGAGCAGTCTGAACCTTAACCTCAAACCATTGTGACCTCAGAATAATGTGTTTATATGCTGCTTTACGTCTCATTCTCGAATTTTTCACTCTTATAGAGACGTCACCTTCGGGCGAATTGAGCAGTGAGGGTTCTTTATCGTGCTAACGCCTATCGTGACACAGGACCATGGCTTACAAGCCTCATCTGAATGACCTCAAAATAATAGATATGGGTTATTCTGCTCCTTGGATGTTATAAGTTTGATGAATATTTACAATGTTCATTATTGGAAAATATTGAGCTTTTATCACTTGAATATATTAAGCAAACATTTTCTAATGTGCAAAATAATTCAACCAATGACTGTTGCATGAATACTGCATTAATTTAATTTCACACTTTCCATATTAAAACTGTGACATTTAATTTGGGTTATCCAAATATCATAACCTTTCGCTATGAAATAAATCAGATTTATTCAAGATTGAAAATTTTATTGGCACAACCTGTGACAATATTTAACAAAATAGTATAATGCAATAATCAAAACATTCTTTAGCACCCTTGGAATTATGCATTTTTCAAAACAAAACAAAAATGACGCCACCTCTATAAATAGGTCAGCAGATAAGCGCACGTGACCTGTGTGTTACACAAAAAAACAACAAAAACAAAGAAACAAAACAAAAACAAATGTTTAAAAAACACCACCGAATTACTTTACATACAAAATGAAAACGTATCATGATAATCAGTAATCCAACTTAAAAAAAAAATACACACTCATCCCGCAGAAACTCATACGCTTCTCAAATTCTTATTTCATAGAATGGGCCGGCTCGTGCCGGCCCATAATAATTCCAATGTTATTTATTACAATTGTTTTGATTGGACAAAAATAAAGCTGGACGAGAATAAATCCGAAAATGCGATGAATTCATACGCGCCTGAAAACAAATAACGTAAAGTGAGGGGAGACTATTCATGTTTTTTTTTTTTTTAAATTGTAGATACAGTGAACGAATTGGAATTATAAGAATCAAACATTGTTTTGGAAGAATTTATCGATATGTGAACTCTGGACATTTTACCAACAAAGTGAATAAAAGTGCTTGAGGAATTTATCAGTTTGTAAACTCTGGACATTTTACTCACAAACTTAACATAAAAATGCTTCACATCGATAAATTCTTTAATAAGAATATTTAATCCTATATTATAGTAAATTATCTTTACTTTTTCATTGTGAAAAATGCGTATTTTTTTTATTGAAATAGATTTTGCTATTGAATCTTAATATAAGTCATATATACTTCGTGTGAATGTGGGTGGTTAGGATAGGATTTTAATCAATTAAAATGAAACAGTACATTTGCATCCTCTTTTTAATGTGGTTTTGCATCGGTGCTTCTGCATCTCTTTCATGTTTTACCACTGGATTGCATCTAGTTAAATAATAAATAAGATAATGTAAATACCAAGATAAAAATGGATGTAATATCATTTCATCCAGTTAAATATTAAATAAGATCATGTAAATATCATAACGTAAACTGATGTAATATTATTTCATGCGTTGCTTTTTATATCGCAAGCCGTTAATTATTCATCAAATCACGGAACATTCGGGCTTTATTTGTTTTGTCGGTATTGATTTTCAGACCTTTATGAATGTAAGTCGAAAGACAAGCCGCTCATTACATATTTTGACAAATAGAAATGAAAAAATGGCATTAAAGTTCATAGCATAAAGTGAAGCGATGGTACCGAAAATACGTCAGCACACAAGGACCATTGACAACAGGACTAATATTGCGGAACACAAGGACTAATATCACAGGTTCAGTTGTCTAAACCACTGTCACTATTTAGTGTACACTTTTTCCAGTTACTAAGAAACTGTGAATGTGTAATTTACATACCAACGTCTCCGTCGTCTCCCATAGGCTAGATACATGTAATCGTTCTTACTGTATGAAATGTATATTCTTTGAATTTCGCTTACTCAATCTTGACTCGGTGTTATTATTGAAATGAAATTTCTGTCATTCCCTCTTTTGTACAAGGTACAATCTAGTCGCTTTGCTACTTAATCTCGGTCATCCAGACGCTTTTGTATAATCGTCAGAATCTTCTGGATGTTTTCTATAGAAAAAATCCCTTTTAAATGGCGAAGATATAATAATAAAAAGAAATCAAGGACATCATTGAAAGAAAATGTGTCTGCTATGGTATCTGATTAAAATTTGTGAGTTCCTTGTATGAACTCAAATAAACGATATTTTATCAAGGATAATTGAAAATATTGAATTGTAAACCATTTTAAATCACCTCTCTAGAAATACATGCATTCTCTTCATTCTGATGACAGGTTAATTTTCATGATAATTATTCAACACATAGTGTGTTGTTTATGATGCTGAGAGATAGAGAAATGCATATGTTTTGGTTCCGACGATGATGTTTTGGTTCCAGCTGACAAAGCTGGTAACAACATTGTAGGGCTCATTATTACAACTGTATTTAAACGAACTAGGCATTAATTCCACTTTTGGTAATAGTACATACTAGTATACTCCAACTGTCCTTTCAAAAGATTAAATTCTTTAAAACCATGCTTCAGTTTTACACACATTTAATATCCCAGTCAATGGGTCGGATGAATACGAGTTACCGTACCTGTACTGGATACCTAAACTTCATAAAAGCTCTTACAAACATTCATTGCTGGATCCAGTAAGTGTTCTACCAAGCCCCTATCTTTGCTCCTCACGAAAATATTAACAGTTGTGAAGGAGAAACTTCAAACGTATCGTGCGACTACATATGCCAGAAGTAGTATAAATCAAACGTGGATTCTAAAAAAAAATATTCTAAAGAACTTTTCGTAAATTTTAAATAGCAAAACTTTTCTCAGATCAACAACATCAAAACCTATGACTTTTCAACACTTAATTACACGATCATTCCTTTCGATAAATTAAAGACTAGACTTTTTGACATCATAGACAGTTGCTTCTTCAACAAAAACGGGAAATAGAAATATTCATATTTAGTGATCAGTCATCCAAAAAAATTACTTTGTTAAACACTACTCTGATTCCACGCACAAGTACTCTGAAGTTGAAATAAAAATATATGCTGGAGTTCCTCATTGAAAATATCTTCGAAGTCTTTGGTGATCGGGTCTTCCAACAATCTGTTGAAATTCCCATGGACACGAATTGTGCTCCTTTGTTAGCTGACCTGTTTCCTTTGAAGTTGAATTTCTTCAAAAACTTCTACGTGAGAAGAAAACAATTCTTGCTGTGACCTTCAATTCGACATTTAGATATATCGACGACGTTTTATCTATTAACAATAATAATTTTCCTTCATATGTCAGTTCGATACATCCCTTTGAACTTGAAGTAAAAGACACCATGGTCATCAAATTCTGCTTCATACTTAGATATTTTATTGAAAGTAGATGTTAACAACAAACTAACAACTCAACTTTATGACAAACAGGATGATTTCAGCTTCTCCATCGTCAACTTCCCATATTTTTGTATCAATATTCCATTATCACCTGCATATGGTGTTTCTATCTCTCAACTGATTCGATGCGCAAGAGCTTGTTCTGCGTATGGTCAGTTTACAAATCTAGACAGTCTACTGATAAACAAGTTGATGGTGCAGGGGTTTCAACAGTCTCATTTAAAGGCAGCATTTCGCAAATTCTATCGTCGTTATAACGATCTAGTTTACCAATACAACCTATCAATGGGTCAAATGCTGTCTGACGTGTTTCATACCGATGTTAGGCTGTTCTTGGCACACTAATTTTGACTACGGATAACTCCGTTTACCTGATCAAGATGTAGGGCTCACCGTGTGTGTGACCGGTCGACAGTGGATGCTTATTCCTCCTAGGCACCTGATCCCACCTCCGGTGGGTCCAGGGGTCCGTGTTTGCCCAACTCTCTATTTTGTAGTGCTTATAGGAGTTATGAGATTGATCACTGTTCGTTATCTTCGCCTTTCATGTAATACAATAGAGGACAGGTGTAGTGATGTCAGTGTCAGGTCTAGTACAATTTTTTTAAAAGTTACTAGTCCGACTGGTTTTGTTCTTATTTAAGTTAGTGTTGACCCCTGCCGTTATTCTTCAGAGGAGGATTTTAAAAGACTTTCTTAATCTATATCCATGTAAACTTTGATCCCCTATGCACCCCACCCTACCCCTAGGGACCACAATTTAAAACATTTTAGTCTGCGATCATTAAAGACACCTTTATCTTTTCTGGTTCAGTGGTTATTGAGAAAAAAGTATCAAAATGATGCTAATATATTTTCACTAGCTCTTAACTCTTCTTTGAAATGTGTGTGGCCTGTCATATGGACAACTTTGAAACCCTGTTATCCAAGGATCCTTAATGACAAATTTCATTGAAATTAACCTAGTGGTTCTACATATGGGCAACTGTTGATCTGGCGTGAAGGTTATAAAACTTTCGGAGCACGTTTTCGTACTCAGACCCAAACTCTCTGCTCTAAATCGTACTCACACTCAAAAGCGAAGGTTACATAACTTGTATAAAATCATTCTCACACATGTTTAAAAAATTTCGAGTAGGTTTCGAAGCTTGCTCAGAGTTGTATTCAAAATAAAGATGGCCGAGTTTGAGTATGGGTACATATGTACGCTAAAAGTTTCTGTAACCTCTAGGTCAGAAAAGCTTACAAGAGCTTATAGCCCTGATGAACTAAACTCAATATGGACGGAATGTACTAAATATAATATTACTTGAAACACCTTGAAATTTCATATGAACTTTCATTTGCTTTGGCATACATTTCAGTCAGTGAAAGTTCCTGTACTGTCCTTTCCCATCTTCTGTGAGATTATGGTGATAGTGTGAGTGATATGACATTCCTACTAGTTCTGGCTGGTGGGTTAACCCTTGAGCTCATTTGATAGAGTGCTGGACTTGTGTTTCAGAGACATAAAGATGTCTCTGTTGTATTATCATATCTCAAACAGTATGTTTTAATGTTAGCCACTTATGCTTGGACAATACTGTTTTAGCAATTACGTCGATACATGCTAATCGTGCAGGAGTCTTTCCATTTCTGAAGAACTCTTAAAACTGGCGGCAATTTCTCATCCGGATTAATGGTGCCTCCCTTCACTGATACCAGAAACTGAAATATGAAATCAATATCCTGAACATCAAAATGAGAGATAACAAACAGTGATCAATCTCATAAATTAATCTCATATTTAAGATACTTATTTCTAACTATTTTTTTTTAATGATAGTATCTATATTCATATTTTTTCCCGGGGGATCCGGGTTAGAATAGGCCTTCCGTACCCCCTGCTTGTCGTAAGAGGCGACTAAATGGGGCGCGGTCTTTCGGATGAGACCGCAAAATCAAGGTCCCGTGTCACAGCAGGTGTGGCAGGATAAAGATCCCTCCCTGCTCAAAGGATGTAAACACTGACCATGTTAGGCTTAAATTTTGCAGCCCTTCACTGGTAATGGTGATGTCTCCATATGCGTGAAAAATTGTTAAACAATATACAATCAATCATCCCGCTATCCAAGGTGTCACATTCAACTTGCATAACAGTTTAGCAAGGAAGAGTCCAATAAAATGTTTTCCGAAAGAAAAATGTTTAAAACATTGAATCTATTCTTCTTTCAGTGGAAAATCTATATGCTTCTACTCTCTTAGCTGCAATAATGTATCACTCTCCGACCCCCCTGACCCCCCCCCCTTTTTTTTTTGGCTCTCTCGAAACGTCAGAATTAAAAAAAAATCGGAGAGGGCTACATTAATGCAGCTACAACTCTCTAGACTTCCATTCAATGTAGTTTCTGTGGACGCTGGTATATTACCTTTTTAAACTAGCCAATCAGTGTCTATATCAGAATTTTTATAAGCCTCGCTTTGAGTTAAAAAAGATACTGAACGTTTGTGGGGAGTATATTCAAACATCTCAATGATTGAGACCATTTGCTACTTTTGACGTCACAAATATGACCTAATAACCTTATCCGGTCATTCCTGTGTCCACCCCACATGTAATCAAGTAGATGACGTCACAGTAACGGTTGTAAACAGAGTAGGTGTGTCTTATATTTAAATTCTTTTTTAGTTTTTATTGTGCACTGTGTGGGATTAAAAGAAAGACTTTACAGAGATAGCTGAAAAGCTATAATTTCGAATTTGTCTGCTCTTTATATATATCTACCGAAATGAAACGAAACCCACCGAAACGAAACCTACCGAAACGAAACAGATTGTATAACCGAACTCTTTTAATCATAATAATTAAAAACGGTATCTTAGGCATCTGTAAACGTTACCACATATAAATAAAATTGTAGAATTTCGGCTTGACTGATACAAAGTTTTAAAAGTTGGAAAGGGGGGGGGGTGATTAAGCACAAAGTACGTATCCGAAGTTGATTAAACACCATGTGTAATTAGTTTTGGTCCATAAATTTCAGAACGGAGGGTTACAGTCTTATAAGTCAGAGGTCTGGGGAAACACACTAAACGAGGGTGGGGTCGCCGGCGTTGGATCCACCTTTGGGCATAATACATCTTTCAGTATTTTTTGTTTTAAAGACAAATCATATGAAGCAGAATTTATTCAAAAACTTCTACGTGAGAAGAAAAAATCTCTCGCTGTGACCTTCAATTCGACATTTAGATATATCGATGACGTTTTGTCTATTAACAATGATAGCTTTCATCATATGTCGATTTGATATATCCCTGTGAGCTCGAAA
The DNA here is from genome assembly GCF_947568905.1 of Ostrea edulis. Lineage (NCBI taxonomy): Eukaryota > Metazoa > Mollusca > Bivalvia > Ostreida > Ostreidae > Ostrea > Ostrea edulis. The sequence continues at coordinate 22,167,429 of NC_079173.1, read as the reverse complement.
TAAAGGACACCACAGAGTCGTCCACTTCTGCTTCATACTTAGATATTTTATTGAAAGTAGACATTAACGGCAAACTGACAACTCAACTGTATGACAAACGGGATGATTTCAGCTTCTCCATCGTCAACTTCCCACATTTATGTAGCAATATTCCATTATCACCTGCATATGGTGTTTATATATCTCAACTGATTCGATATGCAAGAGCTTGTTCTGGGTATAGTCAGTTTTTAAATCGAGGTAAGCTACTGACAAACAAGTTGATGGTACAGGGATTTCAACAGTCTCGATTGAAGTCAGCATTTCGCAAATTCTATCGTCGTTATAACGATCTAGTTCGTCAATACAACCTCGCATTGGGTCAAATGCTGTCTGACGTGTTTCATACCGATTGTTAAGCCGTTCTTGGCACACTGATTTGACTGCGGATAACTCCGTTTACCTGATCAGGATATGGGGCTCACGGCGGATGTGACCGGTCAACAGGGGATGCTTACTCCTCCTAGGCACCTGATCCCACCTCTGGTGTGTCCAGGGGTCCGTGTTTGTCCAACTATCTATTTTGTATTGCTTGTAGGAGTTATGAGATTGATCACTGTTCGTTATCTTCACCTTGCATCTATGTATACTATAGGGTTATTGAACTTATATTGGTGAGTAATGGCACGAGTTGACAGCCAACGAGTGCCAATATTCACCTATATAAGTTCAATAACCCTTTTATCATTTAGCTAAAGATTTAGTTGTAAAAATTATATCCCTTTTCACTCAAACTACACCAAAATAGACGAGAATTCATCCATATTGGCAGTGTGTAGTAACAGTATGCATTTCTTAACTGTTCAATATTTAACCCGTCATTAATGTGTAGTGTTTTTGTTCTATTCAATCAAACGTTTAAATGACTACATTTGTCATGATAACATGGAATGACCTGACACCCCTTATAATTAGAACAGCCTGTGTGTATATAAACCCGGGGTGCTGTGATTCTGTATCATTTTCTTCCAAGCTGATCGGAGAGAGAGGGAGCTTAAAGAAGTAAGGCTAAATAAAGGTTTTAGAATAAGGAAAGGTAAGAGACAATCAATTCAGTGGCCCGAATAGAGCTGAAGCTGTTTTGGTTGTTTACTCGCCTTATTGTTTTCTGGAGTGGTTGTCCATTTTGACCGACCATAGCACTGACAGTAAGTCAGGGAAAATAGCTTGTGCTGGGGATAGTGGCCCGAATAGAGCCGACCTGTTCCTGGTACTAGTCTATTTAGTTAAGAAAACATACTATTTACTTTCTTCAAGTCTTCCATTTATTATTGATTTACTTCTTGATTTCAACCCAAGGTAGGGACATTCAAATAAATAAATATATATCCAATCAGTGATTGAGGAAAATTATACGTTAGTTAAGCAAAGAAGTTCTTTTCGAACTCGTACTAGATTAACGGCCGTTACAAATGCATGAAGCAAACTGATTTTGTAAATGGAGACATCATAATTTATGTACAGTAAAACATTTTGCTTAAGTAAATATCAAATACCGGCTCTGTCAGATTCGGAGGACCGTCGTCTACCATTTTGGCTTGTTTACGTTGTTACGGTAACGTCAATATTGAACGCTCATACTCGAAATGTTTCGGGCGCATACAATTTACGCAATGCAAAGTTAGCGTTCAATAAATTCTCAGGATATTGAACGCTAACATTCTCTAGATTTTACGCAGATTTTATATTAGACTATTTATTATCAAACGGAGAATTCTAAGTATGTCCTCCCGTTCTCTTTGTAATTTCTGCTTCCCTTACAAGTTCATAAGCCTTTTGATTTTACAAAATGGTGACCTCCTCCTGATATTATTGCATAACACATTTCCGTTTTCCGTCCCATTTTCAATTCCCCGTCTTAGCAACATCCTAAATGTATAGAGTTATTTTTAGACTCACTACATATCAATAATAATTTTTAATAATACATGTATATATATCTTACCGAATTGCATTCATATAATATGGTATACTATTTAATGTTTTTCCATTATTGAAAGTACTCGCACCTCAGAAGTTAGAGATAAAATAAAGGGTTAAGAGTTCTTCCTGCTTTCAACTTTCTCAGACACCAGCTTCTTCAAATGATGTATCTATACCCAAAGGCGGATCCAACGCCGGCGACCCCACCCCTCGTTTAGTGGGTTTCCTCAGACCTTTGAAATTGTAACCCTCCGTTCTGAAATTTATGGATCGGAAACTAATTGCACATGGAATTTAATCAACTTCCGATATGTATTTTGTGCTGACTCCCCCTCCCCCTTTCCAACTTTTAAAACTTTGTATCAGTCAAGCCGAAATCCTACATCAAAGGGGAGGCGAATTTTATTTATATGTGGTAACTTTCACAGGGGCCTAAGATATCATTTTTAATTACTATAATTAAGAGTTCGGTTATACAATCTGTTTCGTTTCGTTTCGGTGGGTTTCGTTTCGTTTCGGTAGATTTCGTTTCGTTTCGTTAGATTTCGTTTCGTTTCGCACTTTACAGGTACCCTACTTTCAGTACTTTGATTTCATCGGTCACCTGTGTCGCATATACTAGTATATTAATGTTGCCAGTCACTGGAGTTTTACAAAGAGGCTTACTTTTACAGTCGACGGCTGACTTTTACAATTTAAAGGGGCCAACTCCAAATATGAAAAATTTTGAAGTGGTATTTGCAAAATTCAAAGACTTTCATGGGGGCCAATTTTCATGAGTCATTACCACAAACATTGTTGATTCTACTGTGTATATTGATATACATGTATACGTATACATGTACATGTATATACAATTACACATCACGTATTGGTTGTCTTTACATTTAAACTTAAATATTCAACACAAAGGTGAGGGAAACAAGGGCGTTTTTTTTTTTCAAAATGAGAAGGAGGGGCTATGAAAAAATATATCTCGACAAGCCTACCCCTCGACTTTTTGGTCTAGTATAGACACATAATACATGTACCAACAATTCATCTTATTTGTAGCAATTATTCATATCTTACAATGGAAGGGAAACTTATGTATCATGCACTGCGAAAAGGAAAATAGATTCATTCCTTAAATCAGAATATAATATGTGACAGAAAAACTTAAATTGTGAATTTACTGGATGATATTAATCAATATGACAATCTTTGATATCTTTTCACGTTAGTAACGCTGCATCTTCCATCTTTTCACCCTGCGTTATTTTCATTTTCAAGCATTTTGTCAAAACAAAGACTATTATGAATCCCAATTTAGTAAGAATTGAATGTCTTTTTATATTCTTGTGACAGATTATCATGGTTCTTTCTCAAATTGTTTCAAACCTTGAATTCAGCTCATGAAGCAAACATCCGTGCGAATTTTCATAGGTACTCGATATTAAACACGAGTGTTTGAGAAAAGTAACTGTATGGGACATATTCTGTTTCTTAATACTTCTGTGCGTTCCGTGCGATGTATGTTAGACAAAGAAAACTCTCATTTATGTTGTTTTTGAGAAAAATAAATCGACCGATCGCTTCAAAAATGTAGAAACCCTGCGTTACTGAATATTTTCACCATGGTCACGATGGCCCACAGTGATAGAGCTGCCGTTCAAAAGTATGTTTGTGGATGGTAGGGGTTGCTTTGTTCCTCGGGGAGCCAGAATCATAAGATGTGAGGTATAGAGAACATTTAAGCTTTCAGGACTGATGACACATTATTTAGAAATGGCAGGGTAACTTGGGGTCGTCTACTTACATTGAGAGCACTGTGTAACACTTATGATATACAGTAAAACTTAAAACCACTCTTTTCATGGCAATTTTCTGGATCCCTTCATGCATTTCGCAGCTCGTCATTCGGAGTTAATAAATTACATGTACATTTGAATATCGATAAAATTAGCTTAATGAAATATTAAAACGAGTATTGCATCGTGAAAGTGTCGAACAAATGTAGAAAGAATAAGAGTTGCTAAAGAGTTTGCAATACTCTTGTAATAAACATAATTGTCGGTTTTTATGTTTTTACTGAAGCAGTCTGTATATTCATTTCGGTCCAATTTTTGTAGTTGGAGTTGATCCCTTTAAATTGTAAAAGTCAGCCGTCGATTGTAAAAGTAAGCCTCTTCGTAAAACTCCATGTATACGCAGATGTTGTCAACATGGCTGATTTATTTCTTCGTATGAAATTTATCATGGTTGTGGAATAGGATCGCGGGGGATGGAGGACACCAGGGGCGGATCAAGGAATTGTGGTTACAGGGGGCGAAGTAATTTAAGAAATCAAAGAATTTTGTCATTTATTTCTCCGAGAGTGGAACAAATTATTGCTTCTTTTATCGTTTAGTACATTTTCCGAAACAAGATACCACGATTTACCTTAAATTTGAAAATTTTAGGGAGGGGGTGGGGGGCGCCGGCTGCGTCCCCTCTAAGTCCGCCACTGGACACAGAGGGTACGCTTGTCTGGATTTCTCAGGGGGAGCAACTCTAGTCGAAACTTGGACTTAAGTCAGAGAATTTACTCAAATTTTGACTGCTCAAATAAAAGAAAACTCGAATTTAAGTTTAAGAGGACTAGGCCCTCGGAAGTTCCGATTGTCGAAATAAAGACGACATGGATGGTCGTCGTCACGGAACCCGAGAGGAACTCAACCAGCTGCGATTGGGTCCCACGGAGATAAGTGCTAGGACAAGGTTGAGGCAAACCTTGAACTTAAACTAAACAGTGTTTGACAGCATAAACTTAAGTAGAGACAACACTGAAAACACAAGCTTGTAATAGTTATAAAACTTATTTATTTTCTGTCTGTCTGTCTGTTTGTTAAGTTTGATTATTGTTATCATTATTACTAATTATCTATATATAATTCATTATTGTTATTTTTAAGTTATTTTTCTCTATTATTATTTTTTCTTACAATTTTTGTTCACGCGATTTCTCGTGTGTGGACTGATTTTCGTCAAATTTTCAAGGATGATAGATATTCACTTGAACTCGATAGTAAATACAAGAATTCCTTTAGCATTTTTAAAATCGTATCGGGTTTTGTTAAAACCTGTTGGAAAATTCTTTCCAATATTTTTACCTAGATTTTAAGTCGCACTACCTCACTTTCGATGTCGTATTGGCAGTATGCAAATAAACATTAACGTCACCCAATCGTGTTTGCTAATCTGCTGGCTTCCTGTGTCTAGCATCTTTCTTCATAGACAGACTTTTTTATATCAAAATGTAGAATACATCGGAAAAATAATTGATTTATACCTCCCAGTTTGACGTCAAATAAAGTGTTCATCGGGGGTGGGCGCGTATTTTGATGAGTACATATATTCAATCATTCAGTAATGTATACCGGAATTCAGTTTCTTCAAGAAAAAAAATATCTGCATCAGTCTTCTGAGACATTAGCAATTTTCTACAAGCCGGTAGTACAATCGGGGAGTCGGGCTAGTGAGTTTGATGGAGACTGCTACACTGTACGTCGCTGTTTTCTCTTTGTTCCCTCGATATGCATGTACATCTTTTAGTACTTGTGCGTTTGACATTTTTCGAAGCTCATCTGCTACTTTATCAAAAATATTTTTTGTAATTCTGCATTTTGAACTAGAAATCCAAACCGGGGTATTTATAAACGGTGAGATTGAAAATTCCGATTTGAAGAAATAACACTAACATACATGTAGTTTTGATGAAATTGTTTTTTTTTTAAACCGTGATATTTAAAGGATTTTATTTGAAATTATTTATGCAATTCAAATTCATACACTCCATAAAAAAATGAAATGTATTTTGACAGAGGACACAAGTGTAATTGCATTAAACATTGAAAATGAAAATAGAATGGCGTGCCCATTCCTACCTATACTCCCCTTGAATCCGCCAGTGGTTTGGCAATCATTGTACCCTATGTATTACAAGGAATTTGAAAGAAAAATAGAGAGGATCATTCGAATGTATGTTTGTTAAACTATGGGTAGACCGTTGAATAATGTGTTAACTAGATTTTATAAGAATATTTCATGTGATACATCCTTGAGTTATTAATATTTCATGCTTTAATTACTTATAATGTAATAATTATGTAAATATTACATGTAGATGAGGATAACATTGAAAATTGTCACCCTGATCCATCTTTGATATTTCATACGATACATCCTTGAGTTTCTGATATTTCATGTGTACGTTGGCATAGCTCCATCACACATCTTGTTTGGCTGTATTTCAGAGTTATCTCGCTTTAAACGATAGATTTAGTCCTTGCTCGTTTTAGGATTTCCTTATGAATGTGTTGTAGTTGTGAATAATGCGCGTATGAATCGGGATACAAGATTTTTGTAAAATGGCACGTATGCTCAAATAAAGTATGGTTTTGACTTCAGTTACAAAAATATACGTAAATAAATAAATATTGAGCAGATGTCAAGTCTTTTTGTGACACAATAAGCATTGATTTGGGTTGAAACGTGGATATTGGGTAGTTCTATTGCACCAGGCCTATACATAGGTACATGAAGAATATATAGTAATGGAAAACAATCTACAAATAGTTGCTTGTCCTACATTTTCCAGATATTTTATAAAATAGTTCTTAGTTTTATTAGCCGTAAAAAAAGTGGATTTACATGTGGAATAACATTGCTTATTTTGAGACGTTAACAGAGGTGTAAGTGAGAGCAAGGAACGACAACTCTGGGTAGAGATTGGGTAAATAGAAGGCGTTATAACGCGAAAAAGGCGTAATAACGCGGAAAAGGCTTAATGGAAGGGCGTAATAACGCCTTTATCGCGTTTTAACGCCTTTCTATTTATTCATCCCCCCCCCCCATAGTTTGATCCCAATAGGCCTAGCTTTCGTAAACTGGAATGCTTCACGCGGAATAACAAAATATCATTGTACATATCCACCACTTTCAATCCATAATATTACATTTCTTCTTTCCTCTAAAACGATTTTACCGAAGCATGCAGCCCATGGCTAATTTCTCTTGAAAATTGCCTGAAAAAAAAGATGTTTTTTTGGCAATATTTGAGGTAACAATGAATAACCAATCGTGTTGGCAGACATTGCACGGGCACTACTTGTTTTTGTAAATGAAAGGTGAAGATACGAACAGTGATCAATCTCACAATTTCTATAAGCAATACAAAATAGAGAGCTGGGCAAACACGAACCCCTAAGTGGATATACCAGACGTGGGATCAGGTGTCTAGGAGGAGTAAGCATCCCCTGTAGACCGGTCACTTACCGTGAGCCCTATACCTTGATCAGGTAAACGGAGTATTTCGTAGTCAAAATCAGTGTGCCAAGAACGGCTTAACACATTCAGAGGATAAAATTACAACATACAACATCGACACCGGGTCAAATCACCCCTATACAACATTTACAGAGGGTTAAATGACCCTAATACAACATTCACACAGGGTCAAATTACCCCCAACAACATTCACACTGGGACAAATTACCCCATATAACATTCCCACCAATCTCTACCCAGAGTTATCGTTCCTTACACTCACTTACAGTGTAAGTGAAAGCAAGGAACGACAACTCTGGGTAGAGACTGCATTCCCACCAGACCAAATTACCCCATACAACATTGACACCAGGTCAAATCACCCCCTACAACATTCACACCAGGTCAAATTACCCCAAAAAACATTCAGAGGGTAAAATTACCCCCTACAACATTCATAAAGGGTCAAATTACCTCATATGACCTTCAAAAATGGTCAAATTACCCCATATGACATTCACAAAGGGTTAAATTACCCTTACAACATTTAGACTGGGTCAAATTACCCCATACAACATTCACAAAGGGTCAAATTACCCCTACAACATTGACACCAGGTCAAATCACTCCATACAACATTCACACCATGTCAAATTACCCCAAACAACATTCAGGGGGTAAAATTACCCCCCTACAACATTCATAAAGGGTCAAATTACCTCATACGACATTCAAAAAGGGTCAAATGACATTCGCAAAGGATTAAATTACCCCTTACAACATTTACACAGGGTCAAATTACCCTTTACAACATTCCCACCGGTCGATGACATGTATACTGCCCATTTCCCTCTCACCCCTTCATCAAGAAAACAAGAGATCATCAAATCAAAATTTCTGGGTTTTAATGACTTTGTATCTAAATTGACACAAAGCCTTTCAATATATGTATACAATGAATAAGATACAAATAAAAAATTAATATTGACTTACACATGTACAGTATTATACATTGGCCACTGTGTATGCAGAGATAGAGAGAGAGAGAAAGAGAGACAAGCATAATGTTACAACTAACAGAATATTGTGTCAAATTGTCAATTTACCCCTATTTCAATTCTCATACTATCCATAGGATAAAATGCTAACACTGGATGACTTGCCTTTCCTAGAATATACTTTCATGAAATTTGAGAATGTAATGAACTTTTATCAATGATTTTGATTTGATTACTTCAATATTAACATACATGTGTACTCTACTTTAGTAGAAATTCCATCCAAACACAGAAATTTTCCTATTTTTGTAAGATTTCATGACATTTAAATTTTTGGTCCAATTCATTTGAGAAAAAATTTGGTTAACATGCTATTTATAACATTTCCATGGTTTTTGGTTTTGATATCTCTACAAATTGTAATGACAGCCATGAATGTGTTGCAGTTGTGAACAATGCGAGTATGAATCTTGATAAATATAGTACATCTATTTTAATGATTGGAAATTCCAATAGAAATGAAAGTAGAAAGTAAATATCAAAAAAGAGATTTCATTTTTGAAAATATACAGGGGGAATGAATAGCCACGTTCCACGCTGGCACACTTAATCCAACGTGAAACTCCACAGTTCATTCCCAATTGTACTTTCAAAAATGAAATTTACTTGTACTAAATGTTTGAAAGAGAAAGTACATGCATCACAAAATTATGTGGTTAAAAAAAAAATGAAACTGTACCTGCAACAAACAGCAGAAAAGCAGGACTCCAACTTGATAGTGAAATATATAACATCTGATTACATGCATTGATATCCCCATATACGTTCTACATCACAGGGTAATATTACGATTATTACATGAATACATATGTAACATTCAACATAGCCATACAATCTAATTAGAATCCATGCAAAAACAATCTTTCACATGAAAAATTGATATAAGAAAATAATCAAAAATTTAAATAAAAATACCTTGGTACTCATTTCCCGATAGATGTAAAAAGTTTTTACAATGTCCTTTGACTACACAAATCTGTTTTATCTATGAACACTCGATAAACAGTGTAATTAATGGTTAAGAATAGAATGATGTAATTTTACTATATGAACTCTGTAGGATTGCACTTTTGTCAACATATGAATATCAAATGCACGAAATAAAGTATAATTAATTCATACACACAACGATGGTGACGAGATGTACAAATACATTACATCCTCCCCGATTATCACCGCTATAAAAACATTTGTCCTGAACAACAACAAAAAAATGCTGATTATCAATCACAGATTATACACGTTCTAAAATCAAGGGGGGATAATTCAATGTCCAACTTTTGCAAAATTTGATTTATATATCCGTATTCTCTTCTCAAATAAAATGAAAAAGATGCATAGATACTGTTTTACAAAAGATATACTTTGTAAATTACGCAATGTATACAAATGGTCAGTACATTTGTTAAACACAAGTAGAAAACATAAGACACTTATTTCATAATCACTGATTTGGTAGAAAAATACAGCATGTATGTATGTGTGTATGACTATGTGTTTGTGGTTGATTTCTTCTGATTTGTCAGACATACAAAAATAAACTTATTTTTTGATTCCTTCATATTTTAGAGAAAAAAAAAACCATTTGAATGCAAGAGGTACAAACCAAAATGTCATCCTTCCTCCAATTTGGTAAATGATGAAAAAATACAGCTTGTACATCCATAATCAGGTGAATGAAATTTAAATGTCAAGGTCAATGCTTGATATGACCTTGACAAAGTTCTTTGGAAGACTGCTAAAACATCATATAACACTGCTTGAATAGTTTTAATTTTGTAGTATAAAAAATACTATCACAAACACAAATTTACTTCAGCAATCACATTGGTATGTATCATTTTAATTCCATGAGAATTCCACAGAATATTTTGTTCATGTGCTCCGATGGATGACCTAGTGACCCCTGACTTATAGACCTTGTGACCCCTGACCAATAACATGGAGACTTCTAGTGATCCCTGACTGTCTGTTGATTTCATGAATTTTGATATCACAAATTTCTGCTCCCTTTTGCTGCTCCGGGTGCTAGTCCATGTAATGACGGCATCTAAGTCATGCTGTAGTCAGATGTTGAATTTAGTCTCTCCGTTAAAACAGGCGCTACATTTACTGCGAAATTGCTGGCCCAGACACCCACTTTGTCTGTTTCAACTGAACCTACAAAAACAAATGGAGACAGTTCTTATCTTTAAAACTAACAGAGTTACAGTATATTTTCAAAACATGTAAAAGACTTAATTTCTTGTGAGATTTCCTCATTTCACAAGCAACTGAACATGATAGAAGAAATCGCAAACATTTTATTTCTTTAAATTTTTTATTCAACTTTACAATTGGCTGTAACTTTTTGAGCCATAGAGATTTACAGCTAATAGATTTCATATTCGATAAAATGAATGTCAAGGTCACAACTTTGCTGGATCAATGTCACAGTCAATTCTGTTAAGACTTAACCACATGAGGACCAGCCATGTTTCGAAAACTTCCCCACTAAATACATCCAATTATATTTAAATCTTACCTTCAATATTCTCATATGAGTCATAACAAGTCATATGAATACAAGTAACAAACGTTTTGTATAACGTACACAAAATGTAATTCTTATAGAAAGTTTGTGTATGTTCAAGAACAGGGGTGGATCCAGGAATTTTTTAAAGGGGGGGGGGGGGGTGTGTTCTAACCGTTAATTTTGGTTTTCAAGGGGGAGGGGTTCTACCCTCAAACTGCGTTATTTTTACCTTTTTTTTAGCAAACGTTTGTGACGAAAGGAAAGGTTCCAATCCCCGGACCCCCCTCCCCCCCAATCCACCAGTGAAGAAAACCCCTCACCCACCTTCTTAAGGGCGTTGCGTCCCTGGAAGCCTCTGATTTGGAGCATCAACTCCTCCCTCGGGTCAAGTTTTGGCTCAAACCTCTTATTGACCTTCTTCTTGGATTTTTTCTCTTTGTCCAAAGAATCTGACTTCATCCTCATCTGAGGTAGGACAGGGGGGCTCGGAATCAAATTCTGACGGCTAGACACTTCAGACTTGTCAACATTGTCTCTAGGAGAGTCAAGAGATTTTGTTTGTGATTGGGCAGCGAGCGTTTCCATGCTTTTCTGCATTTGAGCAAGCATTTGTTTCTGAATCTCAATTTGGTTCTTAAGCTGGTCCTGCAGCTGTAGGGAGGTTTCATCCACTGAAACAGGCTGAGATGCAAGTAACTTTTGATTTTGTTCCAGCTGAGTCTGCCACATTTGGAACTGTTGTTGCATTTGTTCCAAGGGGTCATTTTCTAGTTCTGAACTGGCCACACTGTCTCTAGCAGAATTTGGAGCAGATCCATTGCTATTCAAACTGTCTCGAGCAGAATTTGGAGCAGATTCATTGTTATTAACACTGTCTTCATTAATATCACTATTCTTCATCTTTTCTGGTTCTGAAAAACCATCAGTCACATCTTTGGAGAGATCAAGTTTTTCTACAATGATTTTGTCCTTCTCTAAGAATTGGTCAGGTGACCTGGCAGCAAGATGGGCCATCAGAGAGATGGACTTTTCCTCCATCACATGTTCCTGCTCTCCCTCTGTGCTGGGGGTAAAACTCAGTTCATTGCATCTTTCTTTAATGCTTCCATTACTCCGACTCTCCCTGAGCGGAGTAATTAAAACATTGTCTTCCCCGTCAGACTTAAATCGCGATCGCAGTTCCTCCAACACAAACACAGGTGAAGTGACAGCAGCAGGAGACTTTCGACCCGATCGTCTTTTCACTTCCTCTGTTGGTGGTTTGATCTCTGGTTTAAGACTCAGACTCTGGGGCTTCTTCCTCTTTGGTCCAGTGAAATCAACATTCTGTAAATCATCAAATGTTAGTACAAACTCCTCCTTCTCACGTTTAAGTTCCTTTGGTTTCTCCTCAGGTTTGGCCACTTTGGACACCTCAACTTTAAGGACAGTGTCCAGTTTCTGCTGAACTTGCACCTCTTGTTTCACTGCCTCTTCAATTTTCTCACCCTCGTTAGGTTTTTCTTCAGAAACCACAGATTTTGCATGCTCTTTTGGAGAATCCAAATCAGGAATCCTCCTCGGGCTCACAAGTGCATCCGAGGAGGATAGTGGATAAATGATTTCAGTGATGGTTTCTGTGTATTCCTCTTCCTCCTCCTCCTCGTTCTTCTGATCTTTCAGTTCTTCATCCTCCTGAAATTCCAGAGGAACAGCATCCACGGTAAAACTGTATGTGATTTCTGACACTTCCTGGTCACCCGCTACCTGGTTTGTATTCTCACGAGGGCCGGGTTTCGGTGAACTTTCTGCACTCGAGGACTGTAAATCCAGTTTGACTTCTTCAACAGAAATCTTCTGCCTTGATTCCAGATTAGGTTCCAATGGATTTGATTCCTTTTCTATTGCTTCGTTCTGGCTGACAACCTCTTTCTTCATTCTTTCTACAAAGTGCGCCATTTCATTTTTGTACTCTTCTTCATCTGTAATATTTAAAATCATACATAATAAACCTTACTATATATATAGAAATCATTAACCTTGTCAAATTGAATGACATTACATAGCACATAAGTTGAAGTGTATGAGTACTAGAATTATTTGTTCAGATCAGAAATATACAAACTTTATACGGAACAATATATAAAAAGAGAATCTTGGGAGTCATTTTCTTGAATCCTTAAGATTAGGAAGCGTGGGTCTTACAAGGGCTTTCTGGGAAGTTATGAGCACACAACTTCAAAGTGAAACAGGTCAGTACTAGCTACACAAGATTTTTTTAAAGTCACACTGTGTGAATTGTTCTTCAGTGGTAGAATTAGTTTTATGAGTGTGGTACGTATCAACGTAATTAGTTTTTTCTGTTGTTGAGATGATTATAATATGTGGAATTCTATTGGTAGTTCTACCTCAGTTTTTTCTTATTTGTGAGTGTTTTCTAAAATCTCATCAAATTATCACAAAGTTTATGTACACCTTGATACTGTTCCCTATAATAGTACAAGAATAATAATGATTAAAGATAAATGCATATTATGGAATATTTCAGTTCCGTGCAGATCATTCATGCAAGAATTAGTGCTGAATAAATATTTCCAAGATTAAATGTATTAATACAGAATAATGTGCAAGGTTAGGGCAAACAACAGACAATATTCACATCACACAAGAACCTCGCAGTGTTCATTTTTACACCTGTCTTAGCAGGTGGCTGCTGGGGACTAGATTTATACCTTCCTCACTGGACTCTTCCAACATGGCTTCCTGCCCTGCCAATATGGCCAACTCGAAGCCCATGTTGATTTCCTCTATTGTGGTGACTGAGGTCATGCTTGTCCGACTTTCAGCTCGACTATGCACTGTGGGGCAACAGGAAATAAATAAACCAACAAAAAGCAGGGGCAGCAATAGAGGCTCATCATCAAGATCTTGTTTTAATTTTTGATCTTTTCAATGTTTAAAAAAAAAAATGTATTCATTGTGATATTTTTGACTATCTGAATTCCATTTCTAATCAGTATTGCATAAAATTCTAAATTCATTCCTGTGAGCTTTCCAAATTTGTTTATTTTTCTTTCAGATGAGCTCTTGCAGATACACAAGATTAACAGAGGTAATTATAAGATTCCTTGGTCAATCATTGACCAATCAATGTTCTGTGTTACTTAATTAATTAACCAATCAAATTTAATTTTTAAATACTTCAGTTTTAGCTCGTCCAAATTCTGTTCTCTTCAATTTTCAAAAAATTGTAAATTTCTTAGAGCTGTACTGTCCAATCAGATGCAATGTTTTTGAAAACGAAACTGAAATGTTCTATACTTGCTTGACATATCAAGAAATTTGATTTAAGCATCAATGTTTTCAGTACAGGTAACACAGAACAGGTGTTTAATGAACATGCTTTAGTGCAAAAGGAAGGACTAATTCTCATGATGTTCTTTAGTCATACAATTATTCCTAAAACCACATTCATATTCTAATCATTCAAAATTACATTGTCACAATCACTGTAAATTGTCTAATATGCTGCACGCAATTTACTCGAACTTGCAATTATGACTTTGTAAATTCAAATTTACAATTATGTAATCATGATAAAAAAATAAATAAACAAAATTCATTGTAAGTAGAATAAGATTAGTAGAAGGAAAATTGAACTCTCGCATGCAAAAGAGTTTGAAATAGTACATATGTTATTGTGTAAATTAAATGTGCTAGGGTTAAAGAATGTTGTATACCCCATTTCTTTTTAGTATTTCCTAAAGCTTAATTTCTAGCAGGTTAGTATGAAATAATATTGCAGTAAATCATTGGCAAGCTGTATCACTAATTATAACTGTTAATTGATACTATCCATATTATTATGGTATTGACTTAAGCAGTACAGAACTCTTGTTCAATACCATTTATTTATTACATCACGTCATACTGAGTATCATAATGGTATGAGAAAATTGGTCTTAGCAGCTAGCAGCAAGATCACATAGTGTTCTGGTTTACTATTGGATGAATTACAATTGCATGGTTACATAAAGCTTTATCTATACTACAATCTTCTTTGTGATTGGCTGGTTTTAGGTGGTGATATGATTGGTTGATATTTTAGAGTGATGTGATTGGTTGATTTTCTAGATATAGTGTGAGGCTGATACATGGGTAATTACAAATCAAAATGATACACAAAGCTTCCACAGCTATCTTACTTGTGTTTCTGATGCCTGACTGAAACTCTAAAGTTGTAAAATGGAATAAATATCAAGCTTCCCATACTAATTCCTTAAGTTAAGGAAACATGCTCAGATATTTTGCTAAAATTATACATATTAGAATGCAGGCCACTGTTTCATAAATATTTTGTGAATGGAAACTGGTTATAGAAAAGACTTTGAATTGCAACCCACCATAAGAAAGTTAAATATCATGAAAATGTCCAAACCACCAAAATGATCTAAGACTAGAAAAAGTATTTAATATGTACTAACAAACTCTCCTAATGGAACTAATTATCTATGACCCATGGAACGAAGAAATAAATCTAACTTGACTGTCTTAGAATATTTTTGTGAATACTATGCTTTAAGCCACTATCAAAGCATTTCTCAACAATCATAAGTATTTATAATCGTTCTGTGCATAAAAAATAAAACTAGAGTACATACTATACGTGCATATGAAAATGTATCATCAGTTGGTCTTCAATATACCTATGTTGAAGTAAGTGCCCACTAGCACTGCTCATGAAAGCCAGCTGACAAATGCTCGCTAACATAACACTAATATTTTGATCACAGTTTATTGGTCTGATTTTATATGCAGCCTTTAGATACATGCACTTACTAGTAGAACTTTTTGGACTCTCTTGATCGAAAGATGCACTATCATCACTGGTTTCCGTGCCGATATCCACGGTGTCGACCTTAACTCCCATGATGTCATTGTAGCAGACAATTTCTACATCCTCTGGGGGCGGTTCATCAGGAGGGGGTGGGGCTACAAATGAGCATGGGCGGAGTGAGCGTGGCTGATCCACCTCCTCCACGGTCAGGTCTCCGTTCTCCACCATCATCATCTGGTCCTCCTCCACATCATCACCAAGGTGATTGTCAAGGTCATCCAGAACTGCAGTAATGGCCACTGTTTCATCCTCTGCACCACACAAGATACAATTATCCATTACATTTCATCAATATCTATATCTAATAACTAAATTGATTTTCTTCTTAAAATATAACTGTATCATAACAATTTGGGTCAATAACATATTCAATATGAGATGCAAATTCTCTGAGTAACATATTCAAATTACAAAAATAAGTGATCACTGAATATGCATACCATACAAGTGGAGTTTTTAGCGAGAAACAAATTTTACAATTTTGCCATAAAAATGGGTATATATGTTTAGTGAGAGGTAATTTCAGTGACTTTATTATTCCAGGAAAGGTAAGTATTACCTTCAATATGGAATAAATTGTTAACGATCAATATTCAGTTTTAGCAACCTCATCACTCTCACTAAAAATGCCAATATTAAATCCTCACTAAAAATTCTGCTTGTATGGTATGCAGTGTTTCAGATCTGATACTTCAACAAACAAGCCAAACACAAACTAGCTCCAAATATACAAATATATTATAAACTACAAGAATGAGCAATATTTTATCTTTACAGTTCACGATCACACAATTTGGTCACCAGCAATCTTTGTGTCCAAGTAAAAGTGTTTATTAATGACCACTCTCCATTGGCAACTGCCCAATAAAGTCCTGACCTGAACAAATACATCTTAAGTTTTATCTACCACTGATTTCACCCAAAACAATCTTGATTCAGGGTCATGACAATTTGTCTAAAGAGCTTCTAGTGTTATAGTTTTTTTTTTATTTAAACAGTATTTCATTATGAAAATTCACAATAGGATTGGACAGCAGGCACTGCCTATATAAGTTCTCTCCATCATTAGTGTTATAGTTATGGCCAGTACAAATACTTTTTTTTTTTACCACTGACCTTGACCTTATCCGAATGACCTTGATTTAAGCTCATGTTACATTGTCTGGTTATAAGCAACCCTTGTGTCTAGTGAGGGCATCTAATGTATCAACATCACAAAGGTCATTGCACTGACAAGAAATTCTAAGTTTTTTTTATTGGTGACCTTGGCACTGGACAGATGACCTTCATTCGGTTTCATGCTACACTGTCTGTTTGCACCTAAAATGTCTCTCCATTACAGAGTTACATAGCCCAGAAAATAGTTCTAATGAAGTGAAGTAGAAAACCAGACAATTAAAGATGGTTCTATCTACAGTTTCAGAAGGAATATATTGTACTTGTGACAATTAGTGTGTGGGTACTTGTGAGTCTTCCAAATATTTCTTGCACACAAATGAAAGTTGGTTTGCCAAACATTACTTTCTTTCATTCATTTCTTACATCTATATAATTAACAAGATAATTGTTAATTGTCATTTACTCTCTATATTCATCAGCCTGAGATCTGCACAGTAATGAAAACAAGATTTATTACACTTACTATTCTGGCATTTGATTCCTGAAAGGCAACTGAACCTCTGACCCCAAAATGACTTGCAGACAATAAGTACTTACTTTTCTGAACAGAAGGCCTGGGGGTAGAGGTAGGAACAGGGACAGTCGAATCGGAGGATTTCCGAGCGGGTTTGGGAATAGTTGCCTTTTGAGAAACAGATGTTGGATCAGGGGGAGGAGCTTGAGCTGATTCAGGGGGCGGAGCTTGACCTAAAGAGGGTGCAAAAACAGAGCACTCTAAAAACCACAAAACACACTGCAAGAAAGTCCTCTCACCAGGGTCTGTTAGCAAGCACTTGTTAGTGAAGAAATGTTGTCCAAGTTAAATCTAATTTCTGGGTGCAATCTTTTCTGTGTATGTACTTATTAGCAGCTAATTCATTTGCTTGTTCATGTTCAAAGCCAAAAACGCTTGATAGCATATTTATTCAGTGTTATCCTTGGCTGTAATATATATATATATAAATATATGTATATGATCATTTCTGAGTATACTGAAATAAGTACATACAGCATTAAAATCTCAGTGTGCACCACAGTGAAAACAGCATGAGTTCTACATAGGAAAACAGTAACATCCAATCTATTCTGTGAAGCTGAAATCTAAATATTCTACAATAGGACTGCAATATTTTTCTCTCATACTAATATATGTAATATACTGTGGCAATACACAGGCAATTTCCACGCAAGAAGTTGAGATTATAAAAATTATGAACAAAACGATATGTGCAATTTCCGAGATATCAGCTCTTCTGTGATGGAGGTACGTTCAGTAATCTGTTGAACACTTGGGTGGGTACAAGATGTATACATATAGTGTTTATTTCAGGCAAGTTTCTTCTTTCATTACTTGTGTTCAAAACTCAATATAACAAACATATCAAATGATTTGGTGTTTGCATTAAATACAATGTCAGATAAATGTTAAAACGCCATTCAGAAGAACACTTTCATCATTAAATTAATCTCAATTAACGATTTCGATTTTCGACCTAAAGAGGATGCAGTTTCACATATCTTACAACCAAACAGATTGTGAAAAAGGCTTAAAAAATACTGACAAGTCAAAGTCAGATAGGGCCCAACAATGAATATTTTACCTAATACAAAAAATTCTTAAGTCTTATAATCCCGTCCTGACAAAACCAAAAAGTCTGAAAAACAAAAGGGATCTTTCTCTTCCTAATCCAAGCATTACCTGTAAATTCTATCAAGATTTTCTCATGTAATCTCTCGTTATTGTGTCCTATACAAAGTGCAATTATCTCTATCAATATTAAAAAATTCTAAGTCCCTTAACTCCGTAAGGACAAAGCCAATAAATCTGAAATTTGAAAGGCTCTTCTTCTGCCTAATCTGAGTATTATGTAAAAAATTTATGAAAATCTTCTGAAAGAAACTATAGTTATCGTGTACCGTATAGAAAGCGCTGATGGTCAGACGGATGAACGGTCAGACAGTGATTACTAATAAGCTAGGGTACCTGCCATATGGCAGGCAAGGCCCTAAAAAAAGGTAGAAAATTTTGATAATGTAAAGTGGAGAAATTTATATCTCATAAAAACTTAACAGTATATGAGAGAAAAATACTTAGTCATATATTTCTACAGAATATAAAGGTATTTTCTAATACCTAGATATGTCACACGTAGTTCACACAAGAAACTTGTGAAGAAATTTCAATCCTAATGAGACGTTAATTATATGTACTCAAATTCCTATATTATTACCGTTACAAATTATGACAAAGTTTCTCACTGAATATCTAATTTTGCAAAATATTTTCCATCTAAGTATGTTTACAAGCAAAACTTCAAAAAAGTTAAAATTCTTCATAAATTCAAGATAGCAATTATATGTAAAAATAAAAAATTATATCTCGAAAAAAATAGAACGGTATGAGAGAATCTAATAAGTACTCCTTCATACATTAACATGTGTTATAGGGTACCGGTAGTCAGTTCTACCCTTACAAATTATTTTACAAAAAGCAAAAAAAAACTCCTTATATTTCACGGTAATATACAAAAGATTTTTATAATCCCATTCCCGGGTTTGCAAAACCTGACCTAGATTTTTTGAAGAAAAACAAGAGGCCCATGGGCCACATCGCTCATATGAGTCACCTTGGCTTATATTTAAAGATTTTTCCTATATATTCGCATGTAAAACTTTGTTCCCTATTATGGCTCCCGGAAGTAGGTTGGGACAACCTACTTCCGGGAGCCATGATTTTTTCAAAATTGAATCTGGACTATGTCAGGAAGCTTTCATGTGAATGTAAACTTTTCTGGCCCGGTGATTTTTCATCAGAAGATTTTTATTGATTTTCCCTATATATCTGTATGTAAAACTTTGATCCCCTATTGCCGCTTCATCTCACCCCCAGGGACCATAATTTAAAAAAAACCTTGAATCTGCACTATGTTAGGAAGCTTTCATGTAAATTTCCACTTTCCTGGCCCAGCAGTTTTTGAGAAGAAGATTTTTCCTATATATTTGTATGTAAAACTTTGATCCCCTATTGTGGCCCCATCCTACAAACGGGTGCCATGGTTTTAACAAAATTGAATCTGCACTATGTCAGGAAGCTTTCATGTAAATCTAAGCTTTTCTGGCCCAGTGGTTCTTGAGAAGATTTTTAAATGACCCCACCCTATTTTTGTGATTATATCCCCTTTGAAAGGGACATGGCCCTTCATTTGAACAAACTTGAAAGCCCTTCACCCAAGGATGCTTTTGGCCAAAGTTTGACTGAAATTGGCCCAGTGGTTCTGGAGAAGAAGTAGAAAATGTAAAAAAAAAAGTTTACAGACGGACAGACAGACGACGGACAACAGGCAATCAGAAAAGCTTTCAGCTCAGGTGAGCTAAAAACTTAAAACTCCTTATATTTCATGGTAATATACAAGAGATTTTTATAATCCCATTCCCGGGTTTGCAAAACCTGGCCCAGATTTTTTTTTAACTAAAGTTGAGATTTTACTCAAATTTTAACTGTTCAAATAAAACAAAACTCAAACTTGAGTTTGAAAATTTTTCAAGAAGTCCACACCTTTACTTTTGCAACCCTTGGTTGGAATCACTTCATATTCCATGGTAAATTATACCAGAGTCTCTAATAACCTAGACTGAGCACTTGAAAATAATCTTGAACCCAATCTAATTTAGTCTAGTGCTAGTACTTGAAAATATCCTTAACCTATTTGATATGGGTTCAATTTCTTCCGAATATGATGGATAAAACTTGAATTAATAATACAAAGTCCTCATGCTATTCAAAAGTGTGGGGTAGTGAATTTCAGGTCTTGATTTGAAGACTGAGGATTGCATGGAAAGTAAAAAAGCCAAAGCTCCACACGATAAATCTTGCGTGGCGGTCACATTACCTGGAGGTGGGGGAGGGGCTTTCTTCTTCTTAGCACCAGGGGCTCGTTCTAACGACTTCGTTCTTGACATTTCTTTCTTCCCTACTTTATCCAATGGCAGTGTTTGACTCGATCCTGTTTCCATGGCTTCAATACCCGGACGTACTTTACGCCTGGGGGAAGACATGTCACGTATTCCGCTGTCTCCACTGTTTTTATGTCCTTCTACAGGCGTAATGTTTGTACTCACTTTCAGTTCTAAATTCTCCTCAATTTTGGCCGTGTCGGGAGACTCGGCTCCACTTAAAGCTAGCTCATGATAACCACTTGAGTCCGAACTATTTCTGGAATGTAATTTCTGAGCTAGCTGTTGATTGGATGATACGATTTCTGGGATCCTTGATTCCGCCTGAGAAGGCGTCGTCTGTGTGTTTTCTACAGTAATTTCAGCAGTCACTACACCGGTGTGAGGTGAAGGCTTAACTTGCGGGGGAGGGGGTGCACGCTTTTTCTTTCCCGATTTGATGGGCGGTCCTGCTACAGGATGTTCCCTCACAGAATTAAGTGCTGGGGCAGATTTGACTTGCACAGATGGAGCAGCTTGGCTCCGAATATCCACTTCACTGGAGAACGTTTGCATTGATTTTGATCCATTCACAGCCACATTGGCAGGGGAAGTCACAAACATTGATTTTGGGCGTTCTGCAGACTCCATCTTCCGTCTCGTGGCAGGGGGACTGCCTCCATCTTTCCGTGAAGTCGAGGCTTGCTGAGGTTTTCCAGCATGATTCAGGTCTGTGTGCATGGACTATTCAAAATTTAAAAAATCACAGTTTAATTGAGATTATACACTAAGGCCAAAGAAAATAACTTGTATTTCTGGTTACACAACCCTGAATATGATTGCGTATTCATGTACTATTTATGATTTAGCTAAATGCCTAATCATTGATATCAAAGTATCTGATACAGCGCGATACAGAAAACCGTAAAGTATGACTGCACCAAGTGTACCGTGTCTACAACTCGACGTTTTGAATATTCTAAAATATTGTATGTGTGCCCATAAGAAAGATCTCATAACACTTGTACTAGATAATCTACATATATTTTCTTTTTAGAGTTTCCAGAATCAAAAGTCAAACAGAGCCTCAGGTTCTTGCGGGCAAAGATGGTGTAGGGAAGGATTTATTAGTGACCTTTGTTTACGGGGTCACTAAATGTTAGGTTGCCCGAACAAATAAACAGAAAAACCAGTCATGACCAGTACATGTATCATGGAAATAAAGCATTCTTGAGTATATATTTGCATGTGTAGTTATGTAATTCCTTCACAATGTTCAAGAGAATGAGTCACAGGCACTGTGCAATCAACACCTGAGGTCAAGGTTTGTTTGTGTGCTTATTTATTTTTACGTCCCATCGAGAATTTTTCACTCATATTGAGACGTCACCAGCTGAAGATAAAGTACCAAACATTTAGATCTATGATCAGCGCTCAGGGCCGTAGCAGTGAGGGTTCTTTATCGTGCAACGCCTGCCACGAGACAGGACCTCTGATTTTAAGGTCATATCTGAAAGACTCATGATTCTCACTTCTAAATGCCGAGCGTTTGGCGAAGGAGCAATGCCTACCTATGTTAACGTCTTAGGTTTGACACGGCCATGGCACAAGTGGGATTATGAAGCGAACGCTCTACTATAAGTCAAGGTCACATGTCACATGATGTATCTGTGTAGAAAGTGTAAAGACAACTCTCATTTACAGATTCTTCATGCAGAAATGTTATCTGAACACAAATGGAGCAATTGGGCAGATGGATTGTATTAGGAAACACCATTGAGAACACTGATTAAACACCATAAAAGCTGTGAAAATCTGGTGGAGATCACTGATTAAGCACCATTAAAGCTGTGAAAATCTAGCAGAGCTCAGTCATTCTCAGAAATACCATACAAGGCTTCTGTCTGCTCTCCATCTACTTTGTGTCGTGATGGAACAGATAGACAAATATGTCAATTTTTAATTTCTACACACCACTCATCACACTAAAATTAAATTCAAATCTTTTATGGGGCAAAATTAGGGTAGGTAATTTTTACCCAAAACACCTTTTTAGGTTTATATTGTAAATCGTATTTGGGAAGATAATAAATTTTATTCTTAATATACATATGGTATATATATATATATATATATATAGGATCTCCCATGGTTTGTGGTTTGATATGATTGTGTGTTTTCTATTTCTGAGCTTATAGAGATGGATATAAATCATATCAAACCATAAACCTTGGGAGATTCTTTTTATCACATGTTAACAACAGCCCCCCCCCCCCCCCCCCCCCCCCCCCCCCCCCTGGGTTATTCATTTACGCTACTGTATTGTTGGGAATTTTGTTTCCTGACATTTTGTAAACAAACTACGTAAAATTGAAGTTTGTTTGTGAGGTCGTAAACAGCATAGGAAAACATTGTGTAATTCTTAAAGTTTATGTAATCATGGTAATATCCACTGATTAAAAGGAGTAATTGTATGAAAAATGACTGCATCACTTTTAAGTCTTACTGTAAAATAGGATTCAATTTGAGAGAGGTCATATGGTTTTCCATAATCATATTATAAACTCTCTTGACTGACAAAGCCCTACCTCAATTGTTCCTTATAATCACTCTACAAATCTATATAAAAATATGTTTCTGTGAAATTTTGAGGATATGTTGAACAGATAAACTCTTACAACAGTAAATTTTTTGTCCTTCTTCAGGAAAGAGAAGAAGCCTTTTTTCTTTTTTCCCTCTCCAGCCATCGGCATGTACGGGGTGGGGGGTTCAGTCTTCATCGACTGACTCCTCCCAATCGAAAGGTCGGGCATCGACTTGGCGCCATCCAGCATCACTGTAAAAAGAATCAGAAAAAATAAGACAGATCTTATCACAGATCACGCCATCATTTTTTTCTGAATATAAATTTCCCTGAAATACACACTGGATCAATTTCCTTGAAGTTTATGAAATACTTGGAATATCAAAATTACATTTTCTATGTCCATTATACTTTATTGTTTTCAAAACAATTTAAAGAAATATTGATTCTAAGTTGTTTTTTAAAAAAAAATGATTTTTCACCCCTTCATTACACGTTCTGACGATATTGAAACACTGAAAATTTATTACACATGTCTAATTTTCATATAAAACTCAAGTACTGCATTATCCTTGAGTTTCATCAAAAGTGATTTTCTGAATGAACTACTTGATACATGTACCTTCACTACTATCAAGATAATTACGTTGTGTATGACCTTCAGAACTTAGGGCTAGCTCAGACCATAACTTCATCCAGTATTGGTCATCCCTAATGATCTTATCTGGATAGCATTTCTATAACTAGATGTCAGTGCTTGACCAATACAAGAATTTGACCACTCTGATCTGTGCAGTTCAGCTGGACATTACAGTCCATTCAACCAACTATAATAACTTCCTCACCTAAGTAAGCTAAAGAATACAAACATGGTGATGATCTCACACAAAACATCAGGCAACTACATTAATATAACCCATCCTACCTTCATAGTAAAATAAATGACAATACTGAATATTAACTACTTTCCCTTCGAGACGACATATCCATTTAACACACCGTTACTTCTCCATCCCTTGCCTTGGGGAGGGGGTTTGTGCGAACTCATACACTGCCCCATGGTGTCACTGGGGCACAGAGTAAATCCGTCCTTACATGTCGGTCAGCTGCTGTCATCAAATATTTTTATGTGTGTGTAAATATTTAAATAACAAGGAAAGGGCGGAAGGAAGCAGAAGTGCTTGACAAACCTAACCCTGCGTTACCAAAAGAAACAGGAAGTACTTATTACACAGGCCGGTGGATGATGGGTCATACGATCGTGTAACACAGAAGACAAGGAATCAGTAGGTTTGTAAAAGTTTTCATTGTTTCAATATTGCATAATAATAACTCCCATTTTATAGTAAAAGTTGTTATCAATCTATTTTGGTAGGTCATGTAATACAGGTTAATCCTTGCAGATTGATGGTGAACTTAAAAACCATATGATATATCACTACAGCATTACACAATCACACACATTATCTGGACGTGTTTTATTATTTGGGCCTTCGATCTTCATCTTCTAGTTGCTGTGATTCAACAATGATAACCTGGCTTTAAATCACAGGCAGTTTATCAAATCCTGATTATCATTTTAAAAAACAACTTGGGTCATAGTAAATGCAATTCTATTATCTGAAACTTGTGTCAGTTATTCAAAGGCTTTTTTCACTCTTTACTTTTCTGATCAAGTTCATGAACTTGCAGATCTTCAGAAAAACCCCAGTTACTATGGATTTTATTTCCAATTTAAATAAACAATGAAACGTGTTTGATATAAAATAAGGATAGAGCCCTGCTTTTAATTATCTACATGTGTTCAATTTAAGTAAGGATAGAGTCCAGCTTTTAATTATCTAAATGTGTTTAATTTAAAGTAAGGATAGAGTCCAGCTTTTAATTATCTAAATGTATAATTTAAGTAAGGATAAAGCCCAGCTTTTAACAAGAGGTACTGTGAGCAATGCTCACTAAGAATACCCCCTGCTTACCCCAATCTCCCAAAGGGTGTTGGTAATAGGTAAAACTTCAGTATTATGATCCAAAAGGTATCTAGGAACACAGCACCTCCATGCGATGAAAAAAGCCATTAAAGAATTTAAATGGAAACCATATTGCTACTTTGATGTCCAGAGCGCGTGACCTTTGACTTTTGACCCCAAAATCGATAGGGAACATCTTCATCCCATGGGTAGTCCATATGTATGATATGGTGACGGTAGGTGGAAAGGATAGTGCTTTAGAGCCCGGAAACCATTGCGTCGACGGACGGACAACCCGATTCCAGTATAACCCCCCCCCCCCCCCCCCCCAACAACTTGTTGCGGGGGGTATAATTATCTAAATGTGTTTAAGTAAGGATAGAGCCCAGCTTTTAATTATCTAAATGTGTTTAAGTAAGGATAGAGCCCAGCTTTTAATTATCAGACCTACCATTTGCACCAGTAAGGTTGACTTCACTTGACGGGAGTTCGGCGACCGTCGTCTGCAGGCTGAGCTGCTGTCGTGGGTTAGAGGGCAGTTGGAACACAAGGTGACTCGGCTCAAGTTGTCTCTCCTGACACAGCTGGGCTCGAACCTGCTCCAGCGTGGACTGAGGGCTGATCCGTAGCACCTTCTTCTGACCCCCGGGGAGATTCACCGTGAACCTCTTAGTCATCTATCAAAAGAGAGAAAAATTCTTTAACTTATCAAGATATATAACATCAATAAAAAGGTGAAGATAACAAACAGTGATCAATCTGTCATAATATAAAGAATACAAAATTAAGAGTCAGGCAAATATGGACCCCTGGATATACCAGAGGTGGGATCAGTTGCCTACGAGGAGTATAAGCATTCCCTGTCGACTGGTCACACATGCCTGTGAGCCCTATATTTTAATCAGGT
Organism: Ostrea edulis; assembly: GCF_947568905.1. Classification (NCBI taxonomy): domain Eukaryota; kingdom Metazoa; phylum Mollusca; class Bivalvia; order Ostreida; family Ostreidae; genus Ostrea; species Ostrea edulis. The sequence continues at coordinate 22,141,183 of NC_079173.1, read as the reverse complement.
AAACAGAGTAATCCGTAGTCAAAACCAGTATATAAAGAATGGTCTAACAATTGGTATGAAACACATCAGACAGCATTTGACCCAATGACAGGTTGTATTGGTAAATTAGATTGTTATATGAACATGAGAGCAGGAAATTTTGTTAAAGAATTCATTGAATAATTGTTCTTAGTCTCTGTAAACAACAACGCCTATTGTGCATTCGACATTGTACCTCAATTTAGAAGCTACAAAAGACTTCTCTTCTTAAAATAGTGATTTTTCACTCCAACTTTCACCTTAATTATTAATGTCAATGTGTGACAGAGCGAGAGGTGATTAAGGCAGCATATATAACATAAACACCTTCTAACATACACTGAAGGTAGATCAGGCAGAGAAAACTAATGCCTGGCAGAGAAAACTAATGCCTGGCAGAACAATTATTTCACTGGAATAAAATCATCATTACAGTTGGATGTACCCATTAATTCTGTATGCTAGGATTTCCGATTAACTGAAGGATCAATGTGCCTGCTTCTGCAATCATATGGAGGTTTAAGAACAAATACCATGGGTTAAACAGAAATGTTGTCAGCCTAATCCAAGCTTTACCCTGATTTTATACTTGAGAAGTTAAAGATAGAAAGAGATTCTGAGAGGGAGAAAGAGAGGGGGAAGAGAGATAGAAAGAGAGAATCAGAGACACATACAGAGAGAGATGTATTCTGAGAGAGAGAGAGAGAGAGAGACCATACCACTCATATCTAATAAATCTCAAACATGCAATCTGTCTCAAACAATTTATTAAACTTTTGATTCTGTTAATCTGTTTCTTGTATATTTATAGCATTAGTTACACAATGTAAGATGGGAGAGTCTTGAAAATACACAATCCTTGCCCTCGATCAATTTCACTTTGAATGAAATTCTTATTCAATCCAAAGAAGAAGAAAGAAAAACAACCCAAAATCCAGTGATACCATCCTATACATTAAACACTATCTGATGACTGTGTGATTACACCCGGGGTTCATGTAGATAAGTAATTGTATACCAAGGAATGCGAGCAGTCCTTTCTATCTGGTCTAAAGCGATTACGAGCAAAGAGTCCATCACGATTCACGGAACAGAATAAAAACACCCAGAAAAAAAGACATGCTCTGATTCAGCCTGATCTCTCTACTCGCGCGCGGCTGAATCCAATAGGGGAGTGAAACACAAAGCCAAAAGTCTGACGTTATCCGAGTAAAAATTTTCAACGTTTGTATGAAGCAGAGAGGAATTTATTGTGTTCCACATGATATGGGAATTTAACACCTTGAGAAGATCCAAAATTTCTAAATGGTCTACAATTCTAAGGATACTAGTGTATTATTTTAAAGTTATAACAAAAAATATAACAATTGTATGATATTACAAGTAAGCAGAACCTATCTCAGATTTATATGCGTTTGATGAATCAGGGAAAAATCTACCAGAATACGCATAAATAATTCAAAGAATCAAACTACAGCAGAGTACCGGCCCACATCAGACTAACACAGCTATAACAGTACTCATCAGGGTAGCACATTATCCACCGGGGTAGGAAGAAAGACAGTTACATAACTATTACCCGTTCAATTAACTTTACACAGCACTTCTGAATCAATAACTTTCAGAACTAACAAATCGATTAAAAACAGATTCGTTTTGACTGACATAATTTTACCACTTACCACAAATGGGAGTTCCTTTGACTTTGACATCTTATTGACCTAAATCTTCCAAGTCCCACAACAGCTACTGGGTATCAAATATGCCCATTATGAACTCCACCTTCACTTCCATCTCATATGATATCATAAATAGTCAACATAGCCCAACACATTGCCGTAACAGTACAATCGCTTTTGATATATTTTTCTACCCAGTCGACTCTATCCTTTGCAACATTTTTATATACTTCAGTTCAGCCAAGATTTTATGACAAGCAATTTCCACACCCGCTCCAGTTTATATATACATATACATTTCAAGTATCCAATTTTTATCACTACTTTTATACTGACAAGGGAAAATTGTTTACAAATCACATCAAAGGTCAACACAAAGGTCAAATATTTCAGATATGGAGTATTGGCTTAGCAATCTATTCATAAAACTCGATCTGAATCTTCAGCAGATCCTTTTATCACTGGTCAAAATCATTTCATTTCCCTTTAAATCAAAAATTAGTTCCTTCAGTTTTATGGAAATTCCATGCTTGCAATGGTGATGGTAGTTCATTTTTCTGGTTTATTTATGGATAGACAATGGGCTGTCCCTCATAATATAGTGATTCTTCTAAATAAACTGTCTCACCAAAACAAAGTTAGCAATTAAAGCTGTCATGATCATGATGCTTAGACATGCATTTTGCCTCTCTCTTTGTGTTATAAAGACCATCAACATTATGGACAACAACCCAGGTAATGAAAGATAGACAACATCACCGATCTCATCTCACACTAATGACAGACTGACAACATTACTGATCTCATCTCACACTAATGACAGATAGACAACATCACAGATCTCATCTCACACTAATGACAGAGAGACAACATCACAGATCTCATCTCACACTAATGACAGATAGACAATAATCCAGATCTCATCTCACACTAATGACAGATAGACAATAATCCAGATCTCATCTCACACTAAAGACAGATAGACAATAATCCAGATCTCATCTCACACTAATGACAGACTGACAACATCACCGATCTCATCTCACACTAATGACAGACTGACAACATCACCGATCTCATCTCACACTAATGACAGACTGACAACATCACCGATCTCATCTCACACTAATGACAGACTGACAACATCACTAATCTCATCTCACACTAATGACAGACTGACAACAATCCAGATCTCATCTCACACTAATGACAGACTGACAACAATCCAGATCTCATCTCACACTAATGACAGATAGACAACAATCCAGATCTCATCTCACACTAATGACAGACTGACAACAATCCAGATCAGATCTCATCTCACACTAATGACAGACTGACAACAATCCAGATCTCATCTCACACTAATGACAGACAGACAATAATCCAGATCTCATCTCACACTAATGACAGACTGACAACAATCCAGATCTCATCTCACACTAATGACAGACTGACAACAATCCAGATCTCATCTCACACTAATGACAGACTGACAACAATCCAGATCTCATCTCACACTAATGACAGACAGACAATAATCCAGATCTCATCTCACACTATGACAACAATCCAGATCTCATCTCACACTAATGACAGACAGACAACATTACCGGTCTCATCTCACACTAATGACAGATAGACAATAATCCAGATCTCATCTCACACTAATGACAGACTGACAACATCACCGATCTCATCTCACACTAATGACAGACTGACAACATTACTGATCTCATCTCACACTAATGACAGACTGACAACATCACCGATCTCATCTCACACTAATGACAGACTGACAACATCACTGATCTCATCTCACACTAATGACAGACTGACAACAATCCAGATCTCATCTCACACTAATGACAGACAGACAACATTACCGGTCTCATCTCACACTAATGACAGATAGACAATAATCCAGATCTCATCTCACACTAATGACAGACAGACAATAATCCAGATCTCATCTCACACTAATGACAGACTGACAACAATCCAGATCTCATCTCACACTAATGACAGACTGACAACAATCCAGATCTCATCTCACACTAATGACAGACTGACAACAATCCAGATCTCATCTCACACTAATGACAGACAGACAATAATCCAGATCTCATCTCACACTAATGACAGACTGACAACAATCCAGATCTCATCTCACACTAATGACAGACTGACAACAATCCAGATCTCATCTCACACTAATGACAGACAGACAACATTACCGGTCTCATCTCACACTAATGACAGATAGACAATAATCCAGATCTCATCTCACACTAATGACAGACAGACAACAATCCAGATCTCATCTCACACTAATGACAGACAGACAACATTACCGGTCTCATCTCACACTAATGACAGATAGACAATAATCCAGATCTCATCTCACACTAATGACAGACAGACAACATTACTGATCTCATCTCACACTAATGACAGACTGACAACAATCCAGATCTCATCTCACACTAATGACAGACTGACAACATCACCGATCTCATCTCACACTAATGACAGACTGACAACATCACTGATCTCATCTCACACTAATGACAGACTGACAACAATCCAGATCTCATCTCACACTAATGACAGACAGACAACATTACCGGTCTCATCTCATACTAATGACAGATAGACAATAATCCAGATCTCATCTCACACTAATGATAGACAGACAACATTACTGATATCATCTCACACTAATGACAGACAGACAACATTACTGATATCATCTCACACTAATGACAGATAGACAATAATCCAGATCTCATCTCATACTAATGACAGACAGACAACATTACCGATCTCATCTCACACTAATGACAGATAGACAATAATCCAGATCTCATCTCACACTAATGACAGACAGACAACATTACTGATCTCATCTCACACTAATGACAGATAGACAACATCACCGATCTCATTTCACACTAATTGCAGAAAGACAACAATCCAGGATCTCATCTCACACTAATGACAGATAGACAATAATCCAGGATCTCGATTGATACTTATATCTCAGTTCACACAACTTCTAGCTCTAGTCTTGTTATATCAGGTTAGGACAATCAAAACAATGAGTTATGTTAGCCCATCTAACTGACTTCAAGGTCAAAAGTTCGTAATCACTATAAAATTCTGCAAAGAGATATCTCATATTGCATTATACTCCCGTAATTGAAATGGAATCAATCTAAAATTAGTTTATTAAAGCACATCATACTGACTGTCCTTGCATATATATGCAGGTATTTTGATCTAAGCAACATCAATATTAAATTCCAATGTCAGGATAATACCCTGTGACCTTCTTAATTGACAAAAACTTCTATACTTTTTTTGGATAAAAGAGACAATTGTTAATCAAAATGACAATAAATAAATAAAGAAATGTGTCGATATTAACTTGCAGTTTGTTTTCATTATACATATGGGGATCATTGAGACAATTAACTCAAGGAAAGAGGGAGTATACTTTTAATTTGCATGAAATCTGCTTCGCCAATAATTCAAATGACCCCCAAACTTCCATTAATCGTTTTTATACCACCATAATACAACTTTTTTCTACAAGGTATATCATCTCACTGTGTAGCAGATAATTATCCAGAGAGATCCTAAGTAGTTCAGCAATGACATACATATAGAAGCTGATGTCACTCAGGATCAGAAAAAACCTGCATTACAACTCATTATATATATATATCTCACTGCTCCTCAAATAAATACTTTACACAGAAACCAAAATATGCTTCTACCAGGCACCAGGAGTTTAGAATGGAGGGCTGACCTAATTAGGTCAAGCCTTAGTAATCTCTAAACGGCCAGGACACTGCAGTCTCAGAGCAATGTTTGAATCACACCATATTTAGAGATCCTTGCATCGTATTACTTACTCATGATCAAATTACTGCATTTTTTTGGGACTTTACATTTTAATCTATTCTAAAAGAATGAATTTTTGACACATAAATTTGCTGCTTGACATCAATTCTTATCATATTTAAGGTGTGTAATGAAATTTTAGTACTAAGGAATGTGATTGTGTTATTTATATCTATATATTATATTATACTAAGTAACAGATGAGACTGACATGTACGTGTTACAATATTTGACATTTTTTCCCCTCGAGAAATATTTAATTACCTTCCTTTCTGACCCTATAACAGTTCAAAATGGTTTATTCACAGTCTCAGAAGAAAGACAAACTACATGGAATTGAAATTTTTTTTCTTTCTTCCAGATGATGTACAAACCTAATTATCTTGCGGGGATCGGGGTTAGAATAATTTAAGTCCTCACTACCCCTTGCCTGTCGTAAGAGGCGAACTAAATGGGTTGATCAGTCCACAAAAACCGAGTCACAGCAGGTGTGACAAGATAAAGATCCCCTCCCTGCTCAAAGACCATAAGTGCTGAGCATAGGCCTAAATTTTGCAGCCCTTCAGCGGCAATGGTGACGTCTCCATGAGTGAATTTGAAAATATTCTTGAGCGGGACGTTAAACAATATGCAATCAACAAACCTAATTAGGTCTACTACAAAACAAACAATAGCCCCCATGCCTGACTGCACACCTGCACTTCAGGTGTACACATAAGGTTTACAAGTACAATCTACGAAATATGTGTGTGAGTTACTCATTTTTCAGTGGCATAAACAAATGAAATAAAGTTTCAAAACTGAGTATTATGAACTTCGATCTTTTCAAATTTTGTTTTAATATTTTCATCAATAAATACATTCTGGAACCTATATATATACCAGTCAGTATGCAAGTTTCCTGATCAACATATCTACCTATCATGCAAGCCTGGGGCAGTCACCCACACATCTCTCAGTGTTCACCCGTCTCTGGCCTACTATTGAATTAAATAAATTCTTCTTCTGTCATAAGTTTAAAATTCCTCCAAAGAAACCCGCCATTCAATACATATCAGAGAACATGATCTCTTTTTAAGAATTCATTCAATCCCCTCTGATTCACTCATGATTGTATATATATATACATGTATCATTGAAACTCGGGCTTTTTAAATGTAAAGCACCAAAGTATTTACTTCAAACAAAGATTATGTACGTGAAGTGAATAGTGTGCTGGTTTTGTGTATTCAATTCTTTCATTCAATGTCCACACAATGACGACAATTTTCTAGGGTAGAACTCTAAAAATTATGTTATGACCTACAGAGTTTAAATAATACTGTCCCATTTAACTTCTATTCCCTTTGTGGAGGGTGTTTTCAAACAGCGCTAGCTCCTTCATAGTTTAAGATCTGTCTGCTTCAGAGAATCCCCCAGTATAATATAGGAAAATGAATTCTTTACCTTAAATAAATGGCAATACACTGACACACAAAATAGACAAAGCCATTTGAACATTTAGCTTTAAGGATTGGAAAAAAACAAACTTACATATATACATAAGTCAAAAGCCTGGTGTTACATTTACACACATTTAATTCACAACAGAATCCAATTTATATTATATTGTAAAAGCACCTGCGACTGTTTTTGGGAAATTCATGTTAAAATAGATTAAGATTTCTTAAACAATAAAAAAATTGCCCCACAAAATTAAATCTAATGAGCGATACTAAGTATATATTTCTACCATTTCCTTCAAGAAAACAAAAAGATATAGATATCATACAAATTAATACTCTACTCATGTTGGTACTTCGATCAATTACGACTCCATATATTTCTGAAAATCTCTCCTTGCTCTGATATTTTGTTAACTGAGACAAAAATCAGTATATATACTTTCAAATAAAAAAAAAATTAAACAGGAAACAAAAGTGATATTTACCACACCACATGATTTCACTATTTCAATATACATGTAGTCGAGTCTTTATAATTCAGGTCCCCCTCATAACCCAATTTAGCAATGTATCAAGAAATGAAAACTAAGGGGCCTCGATGACCCACATTTTTCATATATAACTGAACTACACATGCACATAACATCAAATTTCTCCGTTCTCAAGTTCTTCAATACATTTTAGTTTTATATAAAATCACTTTCAATACTACACATTGAATTCCTGTGTAATGCAACAATTTCTTGACCTTTCAAAGTTGCTAATTATCATAAACAAATTATTTAGAAATATTGTATAAAATGAACTTCAAAATCAATACAATGTATATGAAATTTAAAAGAAAAAGATAATTAAATGTATACCTGTCCTAAATCAGCCAAAAACTCTCCTAGCGTCATACCCTCGTGTATTTTCTATTTCCAAATTCAAATTTTTGGAATGTATTTGCAAGGTTGCTATATGTATACGAGTTTGTCCTCTAGGCAAAAATAAACATGTTGTACATTCATGTGACAGTCTGGTGTTTGGTGCACTTAGTTAGGTAAATTTTGGTAAGAATTCCCATCGTTATGGTAATTCTAACTAACATGAGCCAATTCAGGTTTGTTCTTAGGTATTAATATCAAGGGCCAGGGCCTTTCAAATTGGGAAAAATAGCGACATTTGCTTGGAATAGGGGAAAAACACTTCAAACAAAGATGTACGTGAAAAAACCAAAACCAACTGCTTTAAGGGATAATTCAGGACTCCTTCTGACTTTCAATTTCGCCAAAGCCTAGCTACATGTACCTCATTCAAATAAGCAGAGGCAAAAACAAATAAGGTTTCCTACATAACAATTTTGTAGCAAAAACTGCAATCTGTGGGCCTGTGAAGGAGATTTATGAACAATAAGGCTAACCCTGTTTTTATACGTTTTCAATGTTTGGAGAACTTTATGGATAACTTTAAAGCAAAAATTAGGAATGGGGCCTTATTTTGGCCCTGTAAAGACACTCGAAAAATCCCTCTCAGATTGTGATATAAATTCAATATCTTCACAACCACAGCATTCTTGCATGCCGATTAAGTCCTTGTCACATATATATCTTCTACATGTATTACAATAATTAATTCTTACATGTTAATTAAGTCAATATCTCTGCTACATGTATTACAATAATTAATTCTTACATGTTGATTAAATCAATACATGTATCTCTGCTAGCCATGCATTATGATAATTCTGGATAGAAATTCCAACGACACGAAACTATTGAAAGGTATATTTTTTCAAAATAAATGTTAGAGCACTTTGATTTTTAAATATATATAAAATCACAATATTGACAGTGTGTATATAACCTATGCATTGAAAGCCTTAAAACATTAAATGCAGTTCCTAAGAACACATTGACAAAAAATAATAAATCAAGCAACATACGTTGTATAGGCCGGGTCTCTAAATCTGTGTCTTTCAGCAAGAACAAAAAACTTAAGACTGCATGTATATATTCATCTACACTAGCTGTCCCCGACTGATGGTCCAGGAAAAGTTCACAGCTGACAAACTTTAGGACAATCTTAGTTAGTCATTCATCATTCTACATTATAAAGGTCTTGAATAATATTCTCTTAGAACGACATCTTCTCAAGTAATGTAAAAATCCAACTATAACTACGGTTTTAATGATATGCATGCATTATAAATCCTGAATATAATTTGGGTCTATTCTAAGCTGTCTTCCTAAACTTTCCTATTTAGATTGAAAGCTTTTAACATTGTAGATGTGTCCATGCATATCACTGAAGGCTCCAATGATGCATTTATCATACCACACAAACAATAACCAGGAACCCTGAATTACACATAAACAATGCATCGTCAAATTGTAAAAAACGTTTTTTTAAAATGTGTATTTCTTTTAAAATCTATATACATGGACTAACATTTTTATCAGTTTAGGTGCATGCTATATTCTTGAGGCCTAAAAGAACTGGAGTAGAACCTTAAATTTTGATTTTAATGACAGGGCTAGAACCTTGGGGGTATAAAAAGACAGGGCTAGAACCTTAGGAACATAAAAAGACATGGCTAAAACCTTAGGAGTAGACCTGTCATATCACATCCATAGAATGATGGGGACAGCAATAGCTCGTCACATACAACGAGAATTTCTGCAATAGATAGGAAAATTTTTATCTAGGATGCTCACAAGGAGAGTTTGACCTGCAATGACTGAGGTAGAGCAAAAGTCCCCTTTCCCCCAGACTTGTCTAGATAAGCCCCCCACCCATCCCCCACCCCCTGTTAGTTTAATTTAAGTATAGTATACAATATTTTGCCTATACAACGTAACAATATTTTGCCTATAAAATGTAGTATAACTTATAAGTAATTTTTTTGTGGTAGTTTTGTATTTTGTTGCTTTGAGAGAGACAGCAAAGAATCCAATTTACTAGCATACATCAAATTAATTTAGTTAAGCATAGAGATTAGACTCCATGTGTTTACACAAAAACCCAGAGATTCTAAATAATACATTCATACATATTTAATGATAAAAGTTTGACTTGGAACATTTGGCAAAATCTTCTGAATATATGCCATTTGTTGATGCACTATTGCAGAATTGTAATCAAGGGGTTATTAACCTCTACAGCAGCCTCTAATCTGCAGTACTGTAATAAATTTCATATCGTTTAAACGACACAGTATAACAGAGAGAGAGAGAGAGAGAGAGAGAGAGAGAGAGAGAGAGAAAGAGAGAGAGATAATGTATGAAAAGGCATCAAATTATTACACAATCTTATTCCCAAAGTGCATCTTTTGATTGATGAAGAATATGTCCCAAGTGCAGAGCTTTTGTGGCCTCTATTTAATGTGAAGTTGTGGTGGCTAAATAACTGCTACACAAACCATCAAAGACGATAATATTTTGACCTATGACACCTTTGACCTTCACCTTGTGAACGCGGAAATCAAATGGTCATTTGACATGTTTTCTTACTTATCACCTCCAAAGTAATAATGACAGTGTTGTATCCCTTAAATTATAAGCAAAGGGAATTGTCTTCAAACGAATTTAGCAAGTTCTGAAAATTATGAATTTACAACAGCATTTGATATATGACCTTGAGCTGTCTCTTTTCCCTAGGGATCATAGAAATTATTGTCTTTCTGAGAAGTGTGGATGAAGCCAACAACAGATGGACAAATATATTACACCACAGTAATCCTTTAGCTGATCATTATTCACAGTAACCAACTGTTCTTGTTTCACAGCAGAGGGAAGGATTGAAATATTGAGCTAACATTTATATAATGGGGAAAATCAATTCAAATCTATAGATCAAATAGCTTTTTATGTATTATATATGACATGTATACTTTCATTCCACCTGCCCCCACCATGAACAGGTAACAAGGTCAAGAATCAATATCACAAATTTAACTTCCATCAGAAAGACAATGAAAAACAGCTTTTATCTCAGCATTATTCTGAGGTCGTGTGTCCCACATGTAGCACCAGATTTAAAAGCTCACACTCCACGAGAATAAATTGACTAGAATAAATCGGTGGTCTGTATATATACTCGACAGAGTGAGATACAATGTAGACAATTTTACACGCAGTTTGATCACCACTGAAAATCTGATGATTCTACTGATAAAATAATGGAAGAAGCAGACGCTGAACGTGTGCTACCTTCTTAGGTGGTACATGCTAGCGGAGGAAACAGCCAGATGACATTTCCTACACCCCCTCAAACCCAAACTTCATGATGCAACAACCCATTCCATTGAATAGTCTTAGATGACATGATACACCCATTTAGTGCATTTCATTTTAAGGGCTAGACTGCAAATACCTTACCTCAAACTGACGAAGATTTCCTGACGATTTCTTAGACACTTTCTTGGGGACAATTTGTACAGTGACATAACGAAATTTGTGATCCTCCCCTCTGATACAGAGAGAGCCAATAGTCTGATTAGCTTTGTATTCCTTTAATTTGCCTGTGTCCTCATTCAACACCTGCAGAGAGTGGCCCCCTGGGTTCAGGCGGCTCCCTGCAGCCAGGTTCACTAATAAGTCCATCATTGGAATGCTAAAAATCAAAACAAAATAAAAACAGATTCATTAAAACTTATTCAAAAAAATTAAATCTCACCTGTTCAGTGTGCCCATTCACTGCTGTCACAGAGGCAGACAACACCTGTTTCTTTTTCCGTGAAAACATAACTCTCTTCTTGTCAAATTCTCTCCATATTAAAACAAAATTTTCTTAAAATTCTCCAAATTCACATGTGCAGTCAGTTTCACAGATAAATCTCCCCTTGATGATGATTAAAGCCCAGTCCTTAAAATTTTGACTCTCTGTTTGCCCGACATTTTCCTGCTACCTGTGTTTCCACTAGAATAATGACAGGTATTTAATGAAGGCTGAGCAGATCTAAACACAGCTAGTGTTAAATAGAACGGCCTATACATAATGTTCTGTTGTTATTGCATGCTTGGTGGCCCTTTATAACAAATCCAATTATAGTCCATTTCTCAAAGTTCAAACATATTCACAACCAAAGGGCAATAACTCTTGCTTGGACCACACAACAAATAAAATACTCTTATTAAAAGTGCAAGTGAATGAAGCTAATTGATAACCAGTGAAATCCTGTATATGAGTTGTGTAAATTTCATCAATGAGTTTATCTTTAATCAATTAATTTTATACACTGACTGACAAAAGCTATTCTTCTTGTACTAAATGTGATTGTTAAGATTTCATCCTGAATCTGTTAATGTTTGATCATAGTATTTATATTGTTTTAGTAGAATTTGTTAGGTAGTTACCATGTCTGTCTGCCTCAACGATTTAAAGGCATATAAAAAAACAATTCCTCACAATAGAATCCGAACAATACATATATACATAATCAAATCACAAATAATTAATCCATGTTAATCCTGCTCAGAAGATTTTGTGATACAACTTTTGACTTGAAAACTTTAAACATTTTTGTGGCTGTTGAAGACAAGCACTTATCCTCTCTTTCTCGGCTTTGATCTAATTCTTCTCTCTGACACTGTTATATACAGAGTTCTCTAGAGTGACCTAGTGAAAGTGCATAATACTTTAAATGGGTATAGTCCCATGGGGATCCCGGTTAGAATAGGTCCTCAGTACCCCTTGCTTGCCATAAGAGGCGACTAAATGGGGTGGACTTTCGGATGAGACTGCAAAAAACCAAGGTTATGTGTCACAGCAGGTGTGGCACTATAAAGATACCTCCCTGCTCAAAGGCCATAAGCGCCGAGCATAGGCCTAAATTTTGCAGCTTTTCACTAGCAATGGTGACGTCTCCATATGAGTGAAAAATTCTGGAGAGGGACGTTAAACAATATGCAATCAATCAATTGATCTAATTGTTCTCTCTGCTATGGTTAAATAAACAGTTCTTTAGAGTGACCTAGTGTAAGTGCATAAAGCTTTTAAATGGAAAAGATATATCGACTGGTTACGGTATTTCTGTGAGAAAAGAGGATTCCTGGTATGTTGGAAGTGGCAGTCACACATAAAAGAAAACATTAAAAAAATATCTGTGAGCAAAAAATCTGATTCAAGTAAGAGTTACTGCCCTTGAAACATCATTTGCACTGAGAGAGAGAGAGAGAGAGAGAGAGAGAGAGAGAGAGAGAGAGAGAGAGAGAGAGGAGAGAGGAGAGAGGAGAGAGAGAGAGAGCATAATGCTTGGTAGGTCAATTTCCTGTATTTTCTTAATATCACCCAATCGTGATTTGTGGTCCTACCAACATAAACTATGATGTTCATAAGTGCAAAAATTTGTTAACACACCTAAAAAAAAGTTTCTGAAAATGTGTAAAATTTTAAATTCATACACCAGACTGAAAATTCATTTATTTTTATAGCTATTTTTTTTTTAGCTATTTTCTCATGTAGAACAGAATAAGATTTTACAAAAATCTGAAAGATCGTATACACTGCTGGAATATGTTTATAGAAACAAACACTTCAGAAACATCTCAATTTTTAGCCTTAGTGTTCAAATGTTTTATTAGACTTACTTCGAGTTCACAGCGACCTGCTTGCTTTTTCCATCTGGTAAGTGAACAATCACATCAACATTTTCCTCAACAATTTCGTTCATGTTCTCGTCATCAGGGGGTTCAGCAGGGTATGGCAAGGGGTATGGCCCTCTCCCGTTACTCCGAAAGTCTTCTGGGGGGACCTTCTTGGTCAAGGGGCCCGCCAACTCTGGCCCCTTATTGGCAAGGCTCATGGCCCTACTGTAAATACAATTAAGTTCATCTTAAATAAAGTTATACGTGTACGTATATAATTAAATCAACATTGACAAATACATATACAATCCATGTTGTAACACTGAGATCTAAAATCTTTGAATGAATCCTTTCTTCCTCTGACTAAAGAGTGATGACTACACCACTTTAACAATATATGACAAACAGCAAAGTGAAAAATGTAAAAAAAAAAACATGATACATTCATCCACTGTAAAAGCAACTTTGTTGGTACTCCCACATAAATTGTGCATTGCAGCATTTGCTTGTAGCAGTCTCGAGACAGATACATGTAAACAACATTGTACCATGCTTCAAGGGTGGTGGATCCAGAATTATCCCCCCCCCCCCCCCCCCCCAAAGATCCACATTACATTTTATCCTCTATTTTTTCTCCCACTTCAAAATATTCAGATATTCATACCATGAAGACATCAACTGTCAGGATTTATTCCCCATCTTTTAGAATGTGACCTAAAAATGTTTGTAGCATCAAATCAAATAATTTTCTGTTATGACCTCTGGGCCTCAAAATTAAAATAAACTTATTTGATCTTATACCAAGAAAGGAGACGGTCACAAACTCATTCTTGAACTGTCTTCCACTGTCTCAGTCACTCCTCTGTCTGCCACAGGTAGGGTGGATTTGTATAGGAGGTCCACATCTCCATTCATCCCGCTCTAATCCGAGATTCCTCCAACTCTAACCCCCACTTTTATATTGCGATATGTGCAGCACAAGTCACAATATAAAAGTGGGGGCAAGAGTCAGAGGAATCTCATATTAATCCCCCTCCATCCTTATCCTCCTCTCCCTCCTGCCCATTTCTTTCTCCTCCTCCTCTCACCCCGTTTCTCTTTCCTCCCTCCCACCCATTTCTTTCTCCTCCCCCTTTTTTCTTTCTCTTCCCCCTTTTTTCTTTCTCCTCCCACCCCTTTTCATTCTCCTCCCACCTAACCCTCTTTTTCTCTCTCCTCCCTCGATCCTCCTCCTCCCACCCATTTCATTTTCCTTCCTACACTTTTCATTCTCCTCTCCTCCCACCCTTTTCATTTTCCTCTCCTCCCACCCTTTTCATTCTCATCCCACCCTTTTCATTTTCCTCCCCTCCCTCCCACCCTGTCTCTCCCCATCAGAATTATAAGCCTTATTTACTTAAAATATCAACATTTACACATTCTAATTCAAGCTTTATAAGCTTGCTCATCAAACCTTTCAAATTTAAGCACTGCATTTTGAAAATATTTTATCTACAATTAACTGCTGCCTCCACAGTGTGATTCACAGTTCTCAATAATTACAACCTAAGAAAACAAACTGCCCATTCTCCAACAAATAATAAGACCCACTTAAAAGCCTCATCAAATCCTTTCCATTGTTGATTAGACAATCCTTTCATTTTCTTAGTAGTAGAGAAAATGTAAAGTCTATTTGTCTTGTCATACATAAGTAAACAACTAGGTCAAATACCTACACAACCAGGTGGTCAAGAAGGCCCTATATTGATGACCATTACCTGTTTAATTACTGACCAAGCAGACTGACAATTAACCCTCTTCATTTATAATTAACAAGTGGTCAGTGACTCATTACATACTTATACTACTACACTATGACAAATTCAAAATGATGTTTGTTGAATATGCATATATATAATATAAAAACCAGCTGCCTTTCGTAGAAGAGTACATTAGCTCATATTCATAGCTGCAGATCTGTATAGCTCCCTGGGAAGATATTGGTACAAACTTTGGTCTAGCTGTCGCAATATTTTCCCAGAGCGCTACAGATCTGCATGATGTAGCTAATACATTCAGGAAATTCCAGATTGAAGTTTTATCTGTGAAGAAGCTTACGGCTTCATTGTTTATAACTCTTAATGAGAAGGCTTATGTAGGCGCTGCCCTAATCCTTATTTTGTTATACATAATAAAATACTAGCTGTTTAAAGTAAACTCTCATTGAGAGCACTTCACTTTTGTCTATGAAAAAAGTTTTATCACAAAATATAAAATGTCTAGCTGTCTGTATTATTAGGGGGGGGGGGGGGGGGGGGTATACAATGGAGGCAGCATGGGGCTTAACTAAAGTGTCGACCCAAAGTGTTTCCATTGTTTATAAAAACTACAGATTTATTTTCTTCCTGTAACACACAGACAATTAAATACAATATTCAATTATGAAGATTTTCTGTACTGACGGGTGCTTTTGATTTTGTCTTATCATAATTTACTCAATATGTACAACAGCTAAGTTCAATTCAATACAACATTATAGAATGTGCCACATTTCTTCTTCTGTTAACAACATGAAGTATAACAGTACCTCAGTGTGCAGTTTTCTACACCCACATTGACTTCCATGCTTCTATCAATTCAGATCACGGTCCGTCCCCCACCCAACACATGGTTTAAAATAAATAAATCCTCATGCATTCACAAAATAGCTTTTTCTTACTCAATATAACACTAGAAAAAACCCATCCTTTACGATTCTGCTGATATGCTCCCGAATAAGAAGTTTGTGGGTTTGATCTTTAACAATACAATGTTCAGCCTGTCTGGGCCTTCCACTTTGTTTAATTTCAATAGAAAATGCCAGTGCCTTGTTTACTATAATATAAAGAAAACACCGGCCGATCAGGTGCTTATTGAATCGCTGAACTCCTCACTGAACCGAACTAGGAATAAACAATTTATTCTTTTCGTGGTAAAGGTGTAATTCTTAGCTCAGTCTATTATTCCTTTAAAGCACGTTGTGGATAAACAGACGACGAAACATTTTATCGATATCCTAACTACCTCTGATCACATTATGCATTCTTAATTATAAATGTTTTGAATTGTACATGCATTCCACTGATAAAAATCAACGAAATACAAAAAACTGGTTTTCCCTTCAATATCGGATCCAAATTTAGAAGGAATCAAGCAATGACTCACAATAGAAATCTTCTTTATAAGTACCAAACATCCAGTCTGACAGCCAATCACAATATACATTACATATACTCGGAATTAATTTCTAATTACAATCATATATTCTGCTGGTCATCTACTGGTCATCTGATAGAACATTAGTCCAGACTTCTGAGTACCCCGGGGCGCAGCTCCACACACGGAAGATTCCTATCTCTCCAACACTCCATTATCAATGGGGCTATCTAAGAGTTTTATGTAGTGCTGAATGAACATGGGTTCTTTAAGCCTCAGAATGACCCGCCCAGCTACTTTAAGTTATCTGTCTCCATGTGTCATCCTAAACCAAAGACTACACCGAATGATGTCACCAGTGCCCTGACCTAAATTCCAAGTCCAACTGCTAGTCTCCCGACTGGATTGTAAAGATTGAGTTATATATATTACTGACCAACAGGGTGAATTCAAAACCCTTCAACCTTCATTACATAACTGTTCCTACATGTACTGACAGAAACTGACCACTACCCATTACATGTACTAGTAAACTGACAGAAACTGACCACTACCCATTACATGTACTAGTAAACTGACAGAAACTGACCTGCTACCCATTACATGTACTAGTAAACTGACCACTACCCATTACATGTACTAGTAAACTGACAGGAACTGACCACTATCTATTACATGTACTAGTAAACTGACAGGAACTGACCACTACCCATTACATGTACTAGTAAACTGACAGGAACTGACCACTACCCATTACATGTACTAGTAAACTGACAGGAACTGACCACTACCCATTACATGTACTAGTAAACTGACCATTACCCATTACATGTACTACTAAACTGACCACTACTTATTACATGTACCAGTAAACTCAGACTAAAACTTGGACCACTATATGAAAACAAATTTATAAATATGCCCTACAAAATCATAATGGCTGACTTCCTTTTAAACCATGAATGAAAATATCAGCAATATTTGTCTTTTCCTTTTGGATTTCATTGCCTTAAACTGAGTAACTTAGTGGGTTAGCACATCGACTGCTGAACTGTACATCACAGGTTCGAATCTGGCAGGGGTTTTAAATTTTTTTCTGATTACTTTTTACTAAAACTGCAGTTTTTGACTAAATGAAATAAATCTAAATTCTAAATAAAGTAAAAAAAAAAATTCAACTTCCTCAATGTTTTAAATTAATTAACACTATATGTATGAATATAAACATACAATAAATTGGAATGGATTGAATAGTAAGGCACCCTACAATACAATTCTCACACAGATTCTTGTTCAAGAGACAATCAACATAATTATATAAAAAGTAATTATATCAGAATGCAATAGAGAGAGAGAGAGAAATTAACTTCAAATCTTAGGAAAATTTGGGCGGTCCTTCGGATGAGACCACAAAAACCCTGAGGCCCCTGTGTCAGTAGCAGGTATGACACAATAAAGATCCCTCCCTGCTCAAATGGCACAAGTGCTGAGCATAGGCCAAAATTTTGCAGCCCTTCACCAGTTATGGTGATGCCTCCGTATGAGTGAAGAATTCTCAAGTGGGCCGCTAAACAATATTCAATCAATCAGTCATATATATACCTTGTTTATTAGACCTGTACACATCTATATACAGACAAAATGTCCACTATGATACAATTAAATCTTAGAAACAAATTATAGAAACATACTTGTATCTTCCCAGGATACAACAGAAAAAATCCCCCATACTAAAACAGGCTTTATAGCAATACATGTAATGATATCACACAATATTATAAACTGCTTATATAAACATGTAATATTACAGAGAGAATTTAAGGTAAGCCACCAGAGCGTTTTATCTGAGAAGGATGATCCTCATAGCTCAAACATTACATTATTTACACAAATACATAACTCAAGATATCATATCTTTAAACAAATATGTAATTTCAAAACTATATCACGGAAAATTGAAGGGAAAAAAAATTGAAATGACAATCCGACAAGCAATCTGCATTAAAAACTAATTATAATGATATCAATTAATGATTTTAAAATCAATCTTATTACAAATTATAAAGGAAGAAGTGTTTGTGAAAATGCTCAACATTAAATTGGACCTCAATGAATGATCTTGATTTTTGATACCAGTCAAATATAGCTCTCCCTTAAGCTGGCCGAACAGAGGGTATATATATAGAATGACAAAAATTATTACCACACATTCATCAAAATTACCAAATAAATGCCAGAAATTATAAATAAAGGTACCAAAATTACCTCAGTATATGTGTTTATCTAATATAGATATACCATTTAATCACATATAAAGTTTTATAAAAATTGGTTATAATTTGAAAAAGCTGTGGTCATGCCTGCAGAAAGGTAGCAAACTATAAAAAAAAAATCAAGTGACAACATCGATTATCTTAATATTACATTCCTAACACTTTTACATGGCGAGTTTCCTAACCCTTGTAAATGGTGATGCATGAAGACAGCTAGGACAAATATGTTTTTTTTATAAAACTATCGTATAAATCAATGTGATATACCAAACATAAGGCACTGGCATATGTTGCGAGAATATCAATCATCGCTACTCGCTGTTTATCCTTGCTACCAATACCAGAGACATGTATAGCAATACAAACATAGACTCAATCTGATTAAAATCACCTCCTCGGTCTGCTCCGTTTTCTTTTATAAATTGTCGTTATAGTGACCAAAAAAAAAAGAAGGAGCGGATCTGAGTTGAAGAAGCTGATTTTAATAATATTGGCTTCTTCAGCCAGCACCTTCCATGCCAGCAAAAGTCCACCTGTGTTATTATAGAGAGAATAACATTAGACCTACTGGGAAACGTGATATCATCATAGTCTAATTCTATCTACAATATACTTACATTACATATATACTAAATGTCCTAACTTGATGGAGAATCTCAAAACTGCTTGTAAGCAATCCCTCCTCTTCACATAATAATATGTACATGAATTGACATGTCCTTACACACCTGTAATTATGTCCCCTTCAGGATATGTGATTATAAATTAAGTATTGCTCAAAAGTGTCAAACTGCACAGCTATTGAACTTTAGAGTCAGCCCTGGGAGAAAAAACAACCCTCTCAGTCAAATGACATTTGTGGGACAATTCTAGTGTACAAAACAAAGGGAGATAAACCAATTGAAGGACAATATTATGTCACAAAATTCTATCCTCATTTGTTGAGGAGGAATGCGATACAATGTAAACCAGTGAAGTGTGATTGATCTCTTCCAAAATCAACTACTTGAACCAGTATTATAACGATTTAAGCTGAGCATGCACAAAACAGATAAAAATAAACCATCAAAGGACTAGGTTATCATTAAAACAGGTTAATCAAGCTGGCCCTACTATACTCAACTACATAAATAAACGAAATTTATTGTTCAGTTTTAGAAGCTATCTATAATCCTATCAAGGAATTCTTTACATTTTATAATGTCTATTAACGTCGAGATTTTCTGCCACTTTTTCTCAATCAGCCTCCCCCCCCCAAAAAAATCCTGTATTTTGTTAAGTGTGCTGTTTGCTGGCTTCAACATTATAGGTATAGTGGTGCCAGGTCCTGCTGATTATAAACAATGAAAATGAAATACAGATCTATATATTTCAATATTTGCAAATGCATGAAATATAGTTTTGGATCAAACATGGTGCTATATATATATATGCTCTGCCTATTTCTATAAGCTAGGGATAAAACTGTCTCGATCGCTCAACATTTTACACAACTTTTACTTAATAATTGCAAAAAATCACCAATTTCCAAAAAAAGAGAAAGAAATTGAAGTTGGGTACTGTAAATCTGAATTCTCAATGGTTATTTCTGACTACGCACTCTAAATAACATGGATATTATACCGAATTTCACGATATAACTGAAAAATGTTTCAATTTCAGGGCCACAAATGCATTACTTTTGTTATTCAGCCTAGTCCATTACTAAGATACTTCATAAACTGCAAAACATGAGTAATTGCTCTCACATAATTAACTCAAGATCATTACAAATGAATTTCAAATTCTTAATGATAAAACATTATGATTGAACACTTCTTTGTACATAATATAAAGAATTTCTTCCAATTTTTACAGTATTAAAACTGAGCATATCTTACCTATAAAATGTCCTCATTAAAACCGAATTCCACAAATAACTTCTTTATTTTCCAAGTTTTTACTGTCTTAATTTCAGCCTAGCAATATGTCATGCAATAACTATAAAGTTTGCTTTGTAACACAAATAAATTGACATTAAATGAGATCATTAATAACAAGACCACAACATCCCAAATTCTTTTGAGTTTCTACTGACATTATATAGTGACAAGGAGTGACTTAATTAATTCACATCAAGTCTAATTCAAACTGGCTACTGTACTGGGTGAAGAGAGAGAGAAGGGGGAGGGGTGAGAGAGATGACTAATAATTCAGTGTTCAATATCATGAAGTCATGAATTATGTCAGATTTGTGAATCATTTAACAAAATAGGTGTTTTGAAGTTAGTATTGCAGCATGTAGCTAGTTAAGCGTGGAGGTAATTCCTTCTGTGGTTTAAATGATATTGTGCAGTGCTTACATCAAACATTCATTTACACATCCATAAAAGGACAGACTGATCGAGATTGCGTACCTGCATATGCAAATCAGTCTCGTACATTTAACAAGATGTATCATCAAACATTCTTACATTTCATTTACTGATCGTTGCCATAGGAACCACAGGAAAGTAAGAATCATTATAAGGCCAAAATAAAAATTGATTTGTTTGATGTACTCCGACTGACCCATCAAATTTGCTCCTACCCAATAATTTTTTTCAGCAATTTAAATTTTTTTTTTTTTTTGGTTCCCTTGAAAAATAGAAAATTCTCCTTATTTTAAAAGAAAATGTTAGAAATTTACATGATGTTAAAAAAAACTTACCTACCGACCCACCTTGAAAAATGTGGGTCGGAGTACATCAAACAAATATTTTTAATGATGGCCCAAGTCAACTTCAACTGGTCAGATGTAAATAATTTGTAGTTTATAACTTCTTAAGTTTTGGAGATGATCCAATCTGATGATAGCTCTGCGATTATATCAGGAGATTTGAGGATGTTATGACATTAACACAATGCAGTAATTAAATATCTCCAAAAATCAATAGAGTAAGATTGTCCAATATTAAAACACAATCTCTCTTTCTGATCATCTGGTAATCTATGTATACATCTTATAAGGGGGAGGGGGGGGGGGACACACGCAGCTACCTTCAAGATTCTTATCCTCAAATATCACACATAATTGAAGATACATAGTCGTTGTCTCTACTGTTTTCCGTGAAGTGACACATATGACATTACTCTTGCGTATCGTTGTGACATGTGTAACTCTATAAATGGGGGATGAGGAACTTCAATTATAGGTAGCAATTATGGTCACAATGGTGGAATTAGTAGTTTAGTATATATATCACTTTTCCCTCCATTAAAAACTTCATTTAGAAGTAATGAGCTTTAATTGTCATAATATTGTACCTCATTGCACCATGCAGTGTTAAATCTATCATGCACAAAAAGTCAATGTCGCTATAGGTGCAAGAAGTATGACATATATATATGTGAAGATTTATATGACTTTGAATTCAAATTTATTTGGGGGGGGGGGGGGGGGGGGGGGTATCTGCTGTCCGACCTGTCATCCCTGTAACGTACTGCATGGTTTGATTCAGAATTCTGAAGATTTCAACAATTTGTGAATTGTGAGTTAATTATAGATCTGTCATCTTGCAAGTTGATTTTTCCAGCACTTGCAACAACTTATGAGTGATAATATGATAAAAAAAACATCAAATTTCTAGCCCTGATTAGAAATATTGCAGTGTACTGTGCATTTACCTTCAGAACATAATTCTTTCTTAATTCTGTTCTAAAACAGTTCATTTATATATATACATTCAGAATTTCTTAAATTCAGGAATAGGTGACAACAGGAAAACTCTATAATCCTAGTAATATACAGAAGATTGGTTATCGTTAGTGACAGGGTTGGGGTCTCCTTAATGTGGTCAGCTGGCTCCATGTGCAAGGCAGGGTCCATTCCCAGCGGATTGAAATCTATTACATATCAATTTATTAGACAATTAACAGTAAATTGTTGTGGGAAATGTAAAAATGTCCTGAGACCCCTCACCCTATACTTCAGTAACATCTAGTAATGTTAGAGACCTCAGAATCAATAGCAGAATTTTAAAAACTTTGTCAACTGAATATTGTACAAATATAATGTACTGTTCAGTATTTTTATTTTAATGTCAAGCACTATTACAGTGCAATTGCTGTCTCTGTTTAATGTGAAATATTATCAAGTGCATCATTAAGTGTAATAAAATTTAACGAGGATTACTCAAGAGAACCTTAATTTCTGACATTGATGAAAGTTGAGTTTATGTGATTTAGACTGCCTCATCCATTAAAACATACCAACACAAGATATACACTACATTATCTTTGATTAAAAGTACAAGGGGTTTTACTACACGAGTTGAGGTTATATTCATCAAATAAAGTTAAATTTAGATGCTGGAAAAAGATGTTCTTTATAAATGAAGCCCACAGAGCTAAGAAACCCTTCCTTTGAAGTCCTCCTCTAAACAGTACATAGGGAACTACAGTATTTCTCTTAACAATAGTACATAGGGAACTATTTCTCTAAACAGTACATAGAGAACTATTTCTCTAAATACTAGTACATATGGAACTATTTCCAGTACAGTATTTAATACTGAGCCAGGCTTTTTTCATGCCATATATTTTGCTGGTTGAATGATTTGAATGCTAGCAATGCTGACTGACTGATTTGAATGCTACATGTATAGATGTAGTAATGCTGGCTGACTGATTTGATATGCTAGCAATGCTAGTTGGCTAATTTGAATGCTAGCAATGCTGGCTGATTTAAATGCTGATCTAAATGCTTAAAAATGCTAGTTATCTTATGCTTATGCTTAATAGTTTATATAGATGTCTTAAATCTGGGTAAATGCTAGAAATGCTACTGGAAGTACCATTGAATACTGAAACTAGGTCAATACGTACTATATACAAAACTACCATTGAATACACCAGAAAGTAAGGTCAACAAACATCTAGATATATAAATTACTTAATGTCTTTTGCCCACCAACACTTAGATATAAAGTATACTTGTATATTACCCACAAAAATCTAGATATAAAGTACTAACATCTACTGCCCACAAAAATCTAGATATATATAAAGTACATGATGTCTATTGCCCACAAACATATAGATATAAAGTACTTGTCTATATTGCCCACAAACATATAGATATAAAGTACTTGTCTATATTGCCCACAGACATCTAGATATAAAGTACTTGTCTATATTGCCCACAGACATCTAGATATAAAGTACTTGTCTATTGCCCACAAACACCTTGATATGAAATACTTCCCTTACACCCCTAAGAGCATTTAAGGTAAGCTCGATCACTACATCAAGACTTCTACATTTTATGACACTATGTCACAAAATCAAAATAATCTTTATTCAAAGTTGGGCATGGTAAAAAAAAAAAAACAACAACATTTAATTAGCCCTAAAAAGCTATTTACCAACTACATATAAATATCATAATAATATAAAGATGGCAATTCAAATGCTTTGTGAAATTACTTGTATCGATTGATTTGTTTAAATATCTATGTAGCTCAGCTAGTGGATAAATTTATGTATCAGCTAGGTTACTCTGACTCATAGATCCCAAGTTCAAACCCCTCAGTGTGTTTTGTTGATAGGTATAGTGATAAATTTTTCAAATCATATTTTTTTCTTCTTCAAAATTGCATATTTTTTAACCACCTTGAAAAGAAGGGATTTTTAAAAATAGATATTGTTCATGTTTTACACAGTAACTGCATGTCCCGAGATCGTTACTACACAGAAACCCACATAACACAATGACAGCTAGTAATGCATTCTGTATTCAACACTTAAAGTTTCCTTAACGAAAACAATAAATCTTGTACAGGAAGTAAAATATTTGCCTTATGTTTTATATATAAATGTCTTTTAAGAAATAGACTTTAATTTTGTTTCCTTATTCCACTGAATGTTTCAATACTACTGAAACAAAATCTTTTCCTGTTTATTTGGTAAATATACTTATCAATATGCACATGAACAATGAACATTTATTGGTCAAAAATGCAACACTTAAAGTTATCCTTTACAACGTTTAATTAATGTTTAAGGCTCATAACATATATATACCCTTACATCATATTTACAACCTCACATGATCAACCTTACATCATCATTCATAGAACATTATTGCCCTGACCGTTTATAGCACATTATAGCCCTGACCGTTCATAGAACATTATTGCCCTCAGATCATTCATAGAACATTATTGCCCTCAGATCATTCATAGAACATTATTGCCCTCAGATCATTCATAAAACATTATTGCCCTCAGATCATTCATATTAGATAATGCTAATCATTCATAGCATATTTTAGCCCTGACCATTCATAAAACATTATAGCCCTAATCATTCATAGCATATTATAGCCCTTATAATCATTCAATATTTACATGAATTTCACTGAATCCTTTCTCTTGAAAATATATTTCTTTTGAAATTGACATTGCTTTCATCATAGACAATCAATACATGTTTGTTGCAAACTACAGTTCGATTTTTTATTTATACTTACCACTGTCCACTTAATCATTACCAAATATGGAGCATCATCAAGGTTAAAGGTTGCATTAGCATTTCCGTTTAAAGTAACAAAATGGTCAATGATATGATATTTCAATACTTAAATTCAGTTAATAAATTTTTTTTAAAAATACATAAAAACATAAACAATAAAATGTCTTTCTTTGTTGTATTATCGGGTGATGAAGGTAGGTCATAGCATTGCCGGAAAAAATTTCATAACCTGGCTGCTTAAATGGCCCGTTATGACTTTTTTCTGCAATAGCTTCATCAGTCAATAAAACAATTGAAAGTATTTTATTGTTTAAATAACAGACCTGATCATTCGTAGAACATTATCGCCCCGACCATGCATTCATAGCATATTATAGCCCTGACCATTCATAGCACATTATCGACCCGACCGTTCATAGGACATTATATCCCTGATCATGCATATCTGACCATTCACAGATTAGTAACCCTCACCATATTAAGGAATAACCAAACAGACAAGGTATTAAACTGATTCTGAACTGTACCATTGACCCTTAAATTCTGAATGCAAATCAGTCTACTAGCAGCCTCAGTAATTTCAAACATCCGAGACATTGCAGCAACACAGGGAAGTTACACAAAGAAAACTTAATGTTTGATCATTTTTTCAATAGTCAATATTTACAGGTCATTCACGGGAGAGAGAAAAAATAGAAATTCTC
Source organism: Ostrea edulis (assembly GCF_947568905.1). NCBI lineage: Eukaryota > Metazoa > Mollusca > Bivalvia > Ostreida > Ostreidae > Ostrea > Ostrea edulis. The sequence continues at coordinate 22,114,923 of NC_079173.1, read as the reverse complement.
AAACCCCACAACAAAAGACTGGTATTTATACTTTTTCTCCAAGCGGAGGCTTAAATACCCAATGACCGATTTATGTACAGATTTATGAATTATAGACTGCCGGACTGAAAGATTCACTATAAACACATCTTCTAACTTAAGTCGCTGACATTTAACATAATGATTGATGCATGAGGACTCAGAACATCAAAAGCACACTTCATCCAATTTACAGTCCTTATCTATAGAGAACAGGGAATATCATTGGAACTATTAATTACTTCAACTGATAAGATAAATATTACACATGCATATCTCCTATCACAAAATAATCCCATTTTTTGTGTTTTCCTGTAAATTGTATATTCAAACAGAATCATAGCCAGTCAGAGCCAATGAAGGCTGTAATTTATGTATATTGTACATCTAGATTGTACAAATGAGAAAAAAAATCATAATTTTTTTTTCCACAGGAAATTAGCTCAAGAAATGTTAGTGATAAAAAAAGGAGAAACATTGCTACAGTGTATCTATAAACTTACTTGATTTTGACCGTCTGAGAGCAGTACACAACAGTCAGTATATATGTGTCACAGAGATCGACTCAATTTAAACACTTCCTCGGATGCTAAGAGATCGGGGTAGATAGATATATTTGCTGTCCTATGATCCAGTTATTTACTTAACAAACGAACTTCAAATTGAATTATCCACATCCGAAACAGAAATCACTCAGGCCTTGTGTAATTATTTTGTGTCCCTTAATTTACAAGCCCCAAATAAACCAGAAAACTACAATTTACACTTGCAGAAAATTCCACCAAGTGGCGAGACACAGACCAGTGGTTAAATGGAAAATTCAAATAAACGCAGCAGAACGTAGTAAGTTAAAAAGCCAACTCGTTTTTCAGGTGTCAACACACAGCCACACCCCTAGTCTTTTATATCCAAACAAATCCTGTTCATTCATCACTTGGGAATCTCCGGACTGCCTGTGTGTATTGAAACGTTTACATTTTTATTGTCCGTATCTACCATACACCAAAGCCTGGCAAATTTCTCGCCAGAAGAAAATGATTACATAAACCTGTTGATAATTGATACAGGTTGTGCTTCTCTCTGTCCTGTGTAAACTTCCTTACCTGTATTGATACATATTAAATGTAAAATTTCAGGTGTTATAAGACAGGTGATTGATCTACCTGTTTGCCATTTAATACCTGCAATGATTTAGATAATATACAAATATCAATGATAAGTTTATTGACATATTTAAATTTTTCTTCGAAATACTTCTTTCCTCAAGTTCACTGTTTTGGGTTTTATATTTGTTTTAATCTAAGGAAAACATTCTCAAAAAGTCAAATTACCTGGTCAGGTAGTGATTTTTTCTAAAATGCAGGTATTATAGGCATATTGAAAATTTCTGCCATTATACAGAAAACTTTTCAATCAGTAGTGAAAAATATTATGTCAATTAACATGATTAATGAATGGAATTAATCATAAAGACCTTAAGGAGGTATGCTACTTATACACCAGAGAAATTTGATATGGATGAAAAATGAAGGATATGTAATAAAACAATGTTTTGAAATTGAAAACTTTCAAATTTACTTTATTTGGTAAAAAAAAAATGCAGTTTTAGTAGAAAGCAATTTGAAAAAATTTAAAACCGCCCAACTGGACTCGAACCCACGATCTACAGTTCAGCAGTCGACGTGCTAATCTACTGAGCTACTAAGCAATAATTTTTTTAAATGAATAGACAAATATTGCTGATATTTATATTTTCAACCATGTTTTAAAAGGAAATCAGTCATTATGACAATTAATGTGGAGTACCTCTTTAATTGACACCCCCAAAAAAAAATGATTTCGAGTAGCAAATGAATTAAATTAACAGATATTTATAGATCATAATGTAATCAGAAATTATACAGAAAAATGTACAGATGTAAGCTATATAGACCTAGCTTGCCCATATTATTCTTAAACCCCTTGTCCATTTTTCTTCAATCCTTCAAGACCTGTCCATAATTCTTCAAGCACCATTAGGGCCTGGTCTTTTGCAACTTTGTCTACGGTGAAGACATGCATGAATATATTAAGCATTATATCAATACCCAATTTTTTTCTTAAAATCTTGTGACCTTTTGACCTGATGTTAAATTGGTAGCTAGGTTGTGTGTATTTAACAGAGGTACAAGATGTGGCTATATGGTCATTTTGTCACAACTAAGTGATCATTAAGGTCAACAGCATTCTGTAATGTTTCCATTGAATCACACAGAACAATTGACTTCATGGTAAAAGTCCCATTTTAAACATCAGAGACCCAGCGGGAACCATTTGAATATTATGAATGCTATATAATCTCAAACAAACGGAGATTAATGACAGGTTGTCACCAACCAGCACAAGATCTCCAGCCATTGAATAAACCAGGAAAAAGGTCTGCAGCACATTCCTCGTCTTTAATTATACATGTGCTTGTTCATGCATTTACCTTCTCTCCGATTGAACCAACATTAAGATAATTAATGCATACTGCACCATAAAACTCTTCAGCATTGTAAGGAAGAAATGTGAGACATTGGTATGACCATCAGTCACCTTAAAACCTATCATTGGCTGGTCAGCCTTGTAGAAGTGGTAAGTCAAACCTACATTTTGTAACTTAAAAGCCAATTCAGTTGACATACCAGAGAATTATACATCAAAGTTGAAAGATGTATCCAGCCAATCAGAAGGCTGTTGCAGGTTGTGATCCTCAAGATACGATCGATGTAAAAAATTTGAATGCTGACTATAAAACTACAAAATGATGACTGTATAGACATAATATTGTGCCATATTGGCTCTAAAAACAAATATTTCTGAAAATTTGGATATTTGTGAATTATTGCTGCATATAATACAAGTTGTACTTTTTGAAATTTACCACTGGTCCGAAGACCCAAGTCCTGTAAAATTGGGGTGGACTTAAAATCATTACACACACACAGATACATTATATATATATATATATATATATATATATATATATTACACACACACACACACAAGACCGTGTTAAGCCTGTGCTTTTCATCGGTATCACTTACATTCTGTTAAAATTATATTATTATCAGCATATACCGATTATATGTAATGTGAAGTGAAATAGTGGTTCTGTCACCTTTGTACATGATGTATTAATTTTGTGAAATGTACTCTTGAACTCTCTCTCTCTTTAAAGTTAGAAAACTGTAGAAAATCATTCATTGTGTCTGATTTGGTCCAGTGAATATCTTCTTTGGTCAAGTAAAGAATCCAGATACCGATTGTGACCCAAATGACCAGTGTGCTCAGAAGTACGTTTTTTGTAAATTTAGACTGTTATAAATAAATCTGTCTATACACATCAAGTACACATCAAAATCTCTATTTCAAGTCATTATTTCATATAATTTTTTTTATCAAAGACTATTATGTTATATAATATAAACTAGTGTTACTAAAATCAGAATTTTCAACATTGCCCCGTGCAATCGACAAATTCTCGGTTGTGAAGGAAACAGTTAAGAAGCAGATTGTCAAAGACCCAGCTAGTTGGAATATGACACCAGAAACCGAACTATTCACAGTAAAACCACATCACAATGAGGTGTAAACGCAATCATCTCAATCCCATACACCCGACAGCAAACATTGTTATCAAACATAGATGTAGGTATAAGTAACAAGCCCTAAAAAGGTAAATACTAAAAATAGACAGTCCACAGGTGACCCCAGAGAAGCATTATAAGTTAGTACGGTTAAAGCAAGTCCTCCAAGGGTCATTACTAAAAATAGATACAGATGACCTTCAAGTTTTATATGTACATGAGGAAGAGGTTACAAGAATCTCAATCGTTACATAAACTTTTAACATGAGGAGTTTAAATTCTTAAAGCACTTAATCGTTTTCTTAATCAATATACTCACAGTCAGTCAAGGATGGGAAATATTAGCTAATGCTTGAATTCACATATTAATTATTCATGATGAATATGAATTCATTAATTATATATCAAAATCTGATGCAGTTTCTAAAAAAAATAATGTTAGTATATTCAACCTGAGGTCCACACTATCTATAGTAATAATTTAAGAAATTTTAAACTATGCAGTGTAATAAACCAAAATCTGATACTTTAATTCTCTGAATTAATATATGCAATTGTATATGACTGTAATCATTTCTCAAGAAAGATATAAACCTTTCTCACAATAAAAATTCTTTCTATGGAATATACACACACAAAATTACCCCCACCCCCCCTTACAATATTTAAATTTTCAGAAACAAAATATTGAAATGTTAATTAACCAATCAAAATGATGTTCCACACTGGTTCGTGAACTCCAATGACCATGCAATTTAAGCCACACTGTGTAGCTACTAGCTAGAAGATAAAAGAGTGCAAATTTCAGCTTTCTATGTGAAATTGGGATCAAAATTCAACGCCCCACTTCATTAATCTGCATATAGATCGACCTAAAACATGCAACATTTAATGAAACCTCACTAAACTCACGAAGTTCTGTTGATACATAAAATACATATTAAGGAAATTATTACTATCAATTTCATGTGAATAATAATCAGACATATATCTGTGGTAAGGTAATAATTTGCATGCTTATTTCTTGAAATTTACCAGTCCGAAGGATTTGACAGCCAAGGTTTAAATTTCTTTGGACCGAGAAAAGTTCAAAGTGCATTTCACTATTCAGATCAACTGATAAAAATCTTGAAATGTCTGATACCTGCACAGAACTCTGCCGCTGATTCAACATTATATATCTAATTCTATACAAGACTAAGTGTGAAATGGGTACATCGATCCTTTAAACTCTTTGAGTCAACAAGTCCATGTCATCCACATATAGTCAGAAATTCACGTCTTAAAATTGACAGGAAAAATCTTCAGCTTCCGGGTCTTAGAGAATTAAGTACTGCTAAATTGCAATTTATTATTATCATTTTTTTTTTTGGTTGAAATTTTCTAAGTCAACCATTGAGTCATCAATATGCATCAGATCATGGAAGGAAAATGGCTATAATATCTGCAGTATAAAATTCAATGTTTCATGACCTTCTTAAAGCTCCAAGACCACAAACACATCATTAATAGCAAATATAGAATTAGCTGTCAGCTACAATGTTACACGTTGATTTGGGAGACATAAAATTTGGTCAACAAAATGAGACTAATATTCATAAGATATATAACCACAGTTGATTTGAGTACCTAGCACAGTTCTGTAAACTGCTCAACAAAACCGCACAAAACCTCAGCTGTCTATCAAAGATGCAAGCAATATATCTACAATTATACATTATGGTTCCCTGGTTCAAAAAGCTACAATAATAATATGTAAAAACATGCCGTGCGTGTGGCTGGATTGTCAGATCTCTCTGGTGTGTAAATTTGTATCACGTACGATATTGGTCACAGTGATCCATCAGTGGGCAGTTATTATCAAAATATAGAATGAATCTCTTCATCAAATGCAGCACATTGAAAAGAATTTGGGGGGGGGGGGGGGGCTGAATATTTAATTTCAAACTACTGGTATCAAAGAGATGGCATGACTTCATGCTGGCACTCTTCATAAAGTGCCAACACTCCTCATGAAGTATAAGCATCACAGTTCATACCCTCGTGTATTTTCAACTAGAGGCCCATAGGACTTGTCGGTCACCTGAGTATTAGTTAAAATTATCACTATAGTCCCCAGGGCCATGAAATCTAGAAAAACTTTCCTGTTCTGAATATCTAAGCTATATATTACAGTATATTAAAACAAGATGTGTTCTGAAATCTAAAATGCCCTCAAATGTGCATACACTGATGAAAGGCTTTATACACATTATAATATATATGTAAAATTATATGATATGACTAACTGGAATGGTGACAGTTATCAACATCGAAGAAATTAAAAATGTTCAATTATTTACACATCTAATCACTGACCATTTTGGCCCCACCTAATACCAAAACCCCTACTACATGAATCAAGAAATTTACAATTTTGGTAAAGGACAACCTGCTCATTCAAAATAACAATTTAGTTTCAATTTAGTAATATACCTGAAGTTTGGCCCCACCTTGGAGTCAGAACCTCTACCTTGGGGATTATGAAATTTACAATTTTGGTAGAGGCCTTCCCCCTCTACATCACTATGCATTTATATTTTCTAAAAGATATGCAGTTATAAAGAAGATTTTTTAAACTTGGTCAATTTTTGACAGTTTTTACCCCACCCTTAAAGCCCCAGGGGTGCAAGAGTCCTGAAATTTACAAATTATGTCCCCCTTGTCCCAAAGATGCTTCATGCCAAATTTGAAAAGAATTGGAAATGCAGTTTATCAGGAAGAAGTTAGAACCCTTCAATTGTTAATGCATGACTAACGACAACCAACTGCAATATTGAAATTGAAATTCATTTCATCCTAAATTCTAACATTCAATGAAATAATTATCATAATTTTCAAAGTAAAAAAAAATAATTAAGATGCACTATTGGCATGATCTACTTTTAAATTTTTTTTTTTAAAAACATTATGTGAAACTTACCTAACCACTTGTACAGCAAATTCAACCACGGACACATGCAAAACATCAGAATCCAAAAATCACGAACACCACAAAGCCTTGTCTATATACTGTCTAGTATCATTACTAATTCTCACATTTCTTTTCAATTTGTATGAAAGTTTTCGATGCCACATAAACATGAGAAGGCTAGAACTTACAAGGAACATAAAAATCACAGCACCTTTCTAATTACATGGAGCAGAAAGATGTATGCATTCATAAGAAAACCCCTTCTCTGATCAATAATTAAAGAAATCCACAGGATCCATTCTTCTTCCATACAAATTAAGAGAAACCGACAGGGAAGCTCATCAGTTTTTGCCTAATCAACGGATTATGTAATCTCTGATTGTTTTTATGTTTGGAGAGAGTAAAAAATATCAAGAATTGGTGAACTGTTTTGATGGTTGCTATAGAAACAGTTGCATCACTTACTGAAGGCTATTTTCATGCTGTTTTCATGAGAGAAGATGGAAAATGAAGGCAATAACTTCCTGAAAATAATGTCCATCTCCAGCATTATCTCACCAGAGATAACCGAGACACGCACAATGCATCTGAAAGTGCTTCTCAAGGGCATGTTGGTAAAAGTATATATGATTTCCTTGCCAGGGTTCGTGTACATATCAGACTCAAATGATTTTTTCCAGTGTAAGTTTTATCTCAGTGATCCTGATAATAATAACATACACATTTCTGATTCTTTCACAACATTTTACATAAACCTGATATATCATATTCCTCACCAGTGTTATTTTAATATTGCTAATTTCCTTATACATTATCAATTTTCCAAAGTTTAAAACTTCCAAATTGGCAATTTACCGCTCCAGTAAACAAAATCGCCTATGGGCATTGGGCAACATCACTAATCTGAGTCGATCACAATGGCCCTGCTGTAATTCAGTTTTTGTGATTTTTTTTTTTTTTTTTTTACAAAAAAAAGATAATTTGCAATCTTTATTCCCATGAAAAATTTTGATCCCAACCTAGCCCCAAAACAATCTAATTGAAATTAGATGTTGGATCCGCTTGCATACACGCTACACAAACATCTAAAAACATCCCATAGAGGGTCACGTCAGAGGTCAAATTCGGTATCACTCTAGACTTATCGGCTTCAACAAACATTCAATGATTTTGCCAGCGGTGATTTCATTGGTCAATCGAATTTGACCTCTGATGTGACCCTATACGGGATGTTGTTAGATGTTTGTGTAGCGAGTATGCGAGCGGATCCAACATCTAATTTTAATTAGATTGGCCCCAAAAGGTCACAACATAACCATGTTACAAGGTTACAGTCAAACATTGTGGCATAAAATGAAATTTCTTGCCAATATATTAAAGGAATCAATATACAAAATATGAAAGCCCCATGTCTGATATAATAATAATTCTTTTTCTGGAGATATTACCTAGATTAGGTTTTCTTAAATGTCAAGGTCAAGGTCACAAGTTTTAAAAATTGTCATACCAAAACGAAGGTCTTGTCCAAAGGCATGCACATATGCAATATGAGAGCTCTAGTACTCGCCATTCATTGAAAAGTTATGAGCAATTATTAGACCGACAGACAAACGGGACGTTGAAACAATATGGTAGCATGAAAAAACTTGAATCCACACAACAGGAATGTAAATGCATTTTGATATGATTTATTGTGGCCCTGGTAATCTTGAAAAGCATTTGTTTTAATTAATTTCCTGTATATTTCCATAAAAAGCTTTGATCTTTGAGGTATTTAAAATTGGCCAACTCTAACAGGCTGGGGTTCCTGAATTGAACAATTTAAACTTAATTTGCACTACCTGAAGATGTCTACATATTGATATATAAACTAATCATGGCCCTGCTGTTCCTGAGAAATTTTTTAAAGTTGTTTACATGCATTACCAAATAAAACTTCTGATCCTCTCTTGTGGCCCCACCCTACCATCATAATATTTACTTAATATCGCACTTGTAAATCACATGCAATGAAGAAGGCCCTGACATAGACTAGTGACTTTACACTAATCCGGTAACCTTCTATAAATAAGTTATTAATATTTATTTTATCATAATGGTTCGAGACATTAAACCTGGGTGATCGAGGGTTCACACAAGTAAGGGACTTGGATAGAGAACTGAATCTTATAGCTCTCCATTAGACAACTAAACTTAATGATCAAGGGTTCACACAAGTGGGACTATCAGACAAGTGAACCTGAGTGATCAAGGGTTCACAAAAGTAAGACTCTATCTGACATGTGAACCTGAGTGATCAAGGGTTCACAAAAGTAAGACTCTATCAGACAAGTGCACCTGAATGATCAAGGGTTCACAAAAGTGGGACTTTATCAGACAAGTGAACCTGAATGATCAAGGGTGCACACAAGCAAGACTCTTAGTATCTGACAAGTGAACCTGAGTGATCAAGGGTGCACACAAGTAAGACTCTTAGTATCTGACAAGTGAACCTGAGTGATCAAGGGTGCACACAAGTAAGACTCTTAGTATCTGACAAGTGAACCTGAATGATCAAGGGTTCACAAAAGTAAGACTATCTGACAAGTGAACCTGAGTGATCAAGGGTGCACACAAGTGGGACTCTACCAGGCAAGTGAACCTGAATAATCAAGGGTTCACAAAAGTGGGACTATATTGCTTTTAGACAAGTGAACCCGAGTGATCATGATCAATCAAGTTCATGTACAAGAAGGACTCTTTTAGACAATTTATAGTCGTTTTGATTTTTGTTCCATCGGATTCCATGCAGTGAAAAATTATCTTATTTTACCTCAGAGTAAAATGTCACTTTGCCATTTGATGCATGGAACATGTGTCACACTATTTGTTCGCTATATTTCTATACATAGACAATGGGGAAAATGTAGACAGCAATATGGCAGACACTGCCAAAATCTTTACCACAAATTTATAAGAAATCATAAATCGTCTTTTATCGTATAGATCTCAATCAAATAAAAGAGTTGGGGTTTGTTATTGACCATCAAGATGGAATTAATGTAATGCATTGCCTTAAGTCATCTAAATCAGATTCATCAAACCCGATATATTTCCATACACGGTCAGCAATGAACCCAATAACTGTTTTATTTGATTGAGATCTCTTGGTAAAATGAATAACTGGCAGTCATTAAAAAATACTTGCAAATCAGGAGACTTATAATGAATTTGCTATCAATTACTTTCATTGATTTTATTACAATTTTACTATGGGAGTTTATATGATATATGGAAAAACCTTCATTCCAAGTCAAGTTTCACCTGAAGAACTGTTTACCCATAGAAAAAGCTGTCCATTACTAAATCAGTTTTTACCGAAACAATCACAACAAACATGATAAAGCATTATTGAATATAACATGGTGTATACTATTTAATGATCAACACCTTATTGCCACAATGACTTATATGTAGCTTAGCATGTCATAAATAATTATGGACCATCTTCTACAATGCCACTGGAATTAAAGAGAGTCCTGGCAAAAGCCCAGCTAGGATCATCTTTTATCAGACAGGAATGAGATAAAGCATTAGTGACCATTAAAGGTCAGTTAGGCAACTAATGGCTGGAGTTTATCCATTGTATGTTTCTCTATCCCACAACACTCAAAACACTGATTAAATGCATACAATTAACAGATTAAGAACTCATGTGGAGAGGCAAATGACCCATTCTCCTAGCAACAAGATGAATTCATACAACACAGACGCACTTTAATTACATATATGTGTTGGTTTCAGCGCAATAATGCCCAAGTGCTGCAGCCCATGTAAAACTCAACACATTGGCTGGAGGCCCGGAGGGTCACTGATGTAACCATTGTGACCAGTGGTACTGGACGCACGGACCAGTGAGTCAACCCTTTAGCACAGTGGTGGAGTAGCATATTGACTTGTTATGCAGAGTTTCTGGGGATATACGAGTCCAATGACCCAGCCAAGCTAAATGGTAACAAAACAAGACTCAACTATAAATTGTCAATTTGTTTTCATTTTGAAGTTAATCAATTACCATATAGAAGAATTATAGGTAGAATATTCAAACCAGAATCTCAACATAGATTGAATTAAACACCGCCTCCCCCTTTCCTCCAGGATCCTGGTCCGAAAATCCTCCAATCAGTTATATATTACAACACCCCTCCCCAAACTCTATTCACCAAACCATGCAACAACATGTGAACTGGCACAATGACTGATCAGGCGATTTGTTAAATGCTTCCTCCATGGGATTCAAATAACCAGGTTGCCTTGATACATTTACAATTCTACCTTTTTCTCCTCATCTGGTTAACGACACCAATATCATTTACTCCAATATACAGTTGTGGCGAGTGCGTCTTCTCAGAATGCTTTCACAAGGGAGATCACTCTAAAATTGGTTCAGAACTAACAGATACGTTCACTTCGTAATAATACTCAATCGAATTGAATCTTCGATATTTAAAGATTTACCATCTCTGAATGTTATTAATCAAGCCACTAAACTACAAGTATATATTTACTGATCGATTAAAAGTGACTCATTTAAGAAGTATTTAATTCTAGGATTAATAGTAACACTAACATTGCCCTAGGGCAACCACAAACCAAAACAGAAAACTTCAAATGAGAGAGAGAGAGAGAGAGAGAGAGAGAGAGAGAGCAATATAAAAATAGAGGAGAAAAATAGCTTACACAAAGTTATATGCCGTGGATTTGAATCTCCATTGCTTTGAATACAAAATAAATCCACCGCTTATAGAAGAAGAAAAATCACACTTTGGCTATTAAAATCCTAAGATCAGTAAGAACACACCTCGATCATTCATAAGACGAAATTTTCCAGGGTCTTAAAGCAAACATTCCTACCAGATCCTGTGTATCGTGGATTCTATGCGACAGGCATTTAATACAAACTGGCTATAACGCGGTCAATAAATCGAGATTGATTTATTCCGCACGTTTGTGTATTGGCAGATCGAGATTTTTCTTTTTCTATTGGTGAATTGGTAACTGTCACTTTCGGCTCGCTGTCTGTCCTAAGATGGGACTAAAAAGGAATTGTCTGTACAAAGGATATTACTGCTCAAGGCGAATAGATGCCGTGCACAGGTTTTAAATCATTCTCACAATATTTAAGTTTTTATCAAAGCTTTTGTCAGGAATACACCTTAAAATGTCTCATTGTTTGTAATTGAGAAATAAATTTCATTTTTGAAACATGCATGTTGATCATGAACTTCGCGGCGTTAGCGTTAGATACGTTTGCATACTTCAATGGTTAGTATGTCGACGTGACGTATTGCTGCTCATGAAAGCCGCAGGAGCTCGAAATTTTGTCTAACGTATAGCTCATGGTTTGGTCAATTTAGTGAATTTCATTAACTTAATTGATAAAATTTTGAACTCATGTGTTCATACTCTCATGAATTTTCTAAAATGATATTTGATACATTCTACCCACAGAGGTTAAGCCCGTTTTGGGCCCGAACCCTGTGATACCATAAATATAGATCTATATTTATGGTATCACAGAGTTCGGGCCCAAAACGGGCTTAGCCCCTGTGATTCTACCAGCTACTAACTTCTTTTTGTCAAGATTCATACGCGCACCGTTCACATTCATGAGGCAGTGGCGGATTTAAGGGGGGCGCAGCCGGCGCCGGCACCCCCACCCCCCATAAATTTTCAAATTTAAGATAAATCGTGGTATCTTATTTAGAAAAATGTACTAAACGATAAGAGAAGCAATAATTTCTTCCACTCCCGGAGAAATAAATGACAAAATCTTTTGATTTCTTGAATTACTTGAATGGGAGAACTTAATTTTTTCCAAAAACCCTTAAAATTTGCGTCATTTTATTAATTTCACCTTAAGGCGGCTCCCAGACCCTCCTGCCTCATAAAGTGGCACCCCCCGTAATCGCAATTCCTGGATCCGCCCCTGTGAGGAAATGGCTATCATTTCAATTGGTAAAGATATCGAGGGCAAAGACAATGGAAATCGTCCCTCTCGGGAATATATAACTCCTGTGGAAATGTTTCCATTGCCGGTGAAAGGCTGCAAAAGTTAGGCCTATGCTCGGCGCTTACGGACTTTTAGCAGGGGGAATCTTTATCGTGCCACACATGCTCGGACAGCTGTGACACACGGGGCCTCGGTTTTGCGGTCTCATCCGAAGAACTGCCCCATTTAGTCGCTTCGTACGACAATCTTGGGGTACTGAGGAGCTATCCTAACTCGGTTCCCCACGGGATACATCGGAAATGTAAACATTTTCCGATAAGAAGCACTGTGACACACAAATTTAAAAACGACATTTCAAGTTGACATGAAAGCCTACACTCATAAAAGAAACAAACTGCATGACCATGATTTAAAGATATATCAATACACGAGTCTGTGAAGGGAATAAATACCTCGTTATCTTGCATAATAAGGGATTGTATCGGCATGAGATGGTCAGCATTATTTTCATTATCTGTTCACTTACAAACATACATATAATATCATGTGACCTCAGGAACAAAATATCTATCAAACTACTGTTGTGCATTCTCAGATCCATTCAAAATTTAATTAATATCAACTCCACTAATACAACTTCTTTGTAAGCATTAGTAACATTTATCATTGTGGTTGAGGAGAGGCGCAGCTCTCTGGCAACATGCACAGTGCACACACATATATATTGCTATAAACGGCGATAAAATTCGTCATTACAAGGTAGGATTCACCGATTACACGCATCCACATGTAATATCACAAAACATAGTCACCTATCTTTTGTTAGTATACTGATTAGATCCAGTATATATTGAAGTTCAGTGCATGTTAATGCACAATTAAGAGAGAACCTCAGACACGAGTCATCAATCAACGTTACATTACAGACATGCATGTCTTCTCCCAGCATCGCCGCCATTAACGAAAGTACTGGTGGTCACGGATGGGCTGGGGATAGATATAATTTTGAATGAACATTATATACTACTAACTATCTAAATCATTGTACCGACCTCGTATTCTTTATGTAAATGTCTTTCAGACTAGACAAGTACATGTGTTGGAATTGTACACAATACATCATGCCCCACAAGTCGAATATATAATAATATCTCTTGATTCTAAGTACCTTACTAATACAAATAAAACGTTCTTAACTTCCACTAGAAAATATATGCAAATAAGTATGCACAGATGACATCAAAATTCTAGATTAGAGTATCAATGCGGCTTAGAGAGTTGTATTTTGGAGAAGAGGGTGGTGGGGGTGGTACAGTGTAATTTAACCCGAAGAAACATAATCAGTAAAGTTCCGGATTATACTGTGTAAACGATTGATCTCAGAGAAAGAGAGAGTGTCGATTTAAATATGTTCCACCTGAGTATCTGCAATACTGCAGGTACAAAAATATACCTGTCGTCCACTGCGTTATCGGATCCGCGCCTGAACATCCCAATATCGCAAACATCCTCCTGAGAGTCAGATAATTCACAGGACCCATGGTAGGAGCTCGTGTCGTCACTAGAATCCTCCGCCGAATTATCACTGACGTCATAATCCAAACTCATGTTCGAATTGTAAACGCGAGAGTTCACAAAACACAAATGGTGTCGAAACAACGAGAGATGTCAATTTAAAAGCCTTACTTCATTAAAGCATTCTGCCTTACTTCATAAAGCTATGGTCACCCAAATTAGTGAACTAAATTGTCACACTTGCCTGCGGGGAGCAGATATGTTTGGAAACAAGTTCACCTTTCAGAATAAATTTACAATTAAAATTAGACAGTATACTTAGTAGCCCAGATGATGAAACACTGATGCTATTTAGGTCATCAAGGTGTCGTGATGATCAACGCACGTCCACAACAGTTGATGGCCCCGAGGAGACACGGACGAAGTTTTACGATGTGGTCATCAACTGTCTGATTCGTCAGACTGAACATAGATAACTCCAAAATATGCAACAAAGGGGAAACATCAGTACTGACGTCACAAACACCCCCCTAGCAATTCAAGTCCGTAAAAAATCCACGTCCATTGATTCAAACGTGCTACAGCTTTCCCCTTAGTCATTAATTGCTTTTTTCCTAAAATATACACCACAGTTTGTGTTCATAAGAAACGTTTTATGAAAACTAATTATCTTTGACTGGGTCAGATAGCGGCAAACGCCGTCAAACGGGGTCTGATCCTGACAAATCACTTAATCAATCACAGGTAATTAGGTGGTATTGATGGTGCTTGTGCAGACCTGATTAGAGACTCTGTACCAAAGAAGAAATGAACAAGTTTGTTTGTTTTAGTCATTTATTTGTTTCGAGTCCCTTCCAGAATTTTTCACTCATACTTAGACGTCGACAGCTTTAGATAAAGTGCCACAAATTTAGACCTATGCTTTTAGCGCTTGGGGCCGTTGCAGCAGTGAACTTCAGTTCTTCAACGTGTCAACAACTGCCGTGACACGGGACTTCCGTTTTGAAGGTCATATCTGTTGACACGGGACTTCCATGCGCTTCTCGCACTGTGTCAATCTCTACCCAGAGTTATCGTTCCTCACTCTGGGTAGAGATTAGCACTGTGTATGCGAAGCTTGCGTAACGCGCCCTCTGGTGAGAGAATGAAATTGGGACATGTTTGAAAGTTTCCTCACTGTAGAGTATAACTGATATCTATTTACCAATATGATGCACCTAGAACAATTTTTTAATCACTGTGTGACAAGAGTCCAAGCCATTACAGAATGTTTCTATACGGGGAAGCATTGAAAAACAAATACCCATTATACAGTGACACCAATAATTTGATCATAAGTTTGTAATGTTGCTATTTTTACATGTTTTGCACACAGGCAATGCATTTTGGTTTTGCATATTTATTCACATTTTGTACAAAAATATTTGAAAACTGAGACGTCCGATGTGTTGGTAGCAAGGGTTCTTCAATCTTAGCTTTGACGCGCCCATGGGGCTCGAACACACGATCGATCTTCCGGTAACGAACACTACTGCGACCGGTTAAATGAAAAAGTGAATGTGTGGAGAAAATTAAACCAAGAAACATGTACAATCTCGATGAAGGTGCATAGAACCTTAAATTTCGAAATACATGTATAGTATAGCAGAGAGAGAGAGAGAGAGAGAGAGAGAGAGAGAGAGAGAGAGATCATCTTTTTCGTAAAAGTTTGTCCCTCTAAGAAAATAACTGGATCTGTCGCTGATTTTAATTGGCCAGTATACTTTATTTACTACAGATGTACAACTTACCACACATGAAGTGTGACATGGAAACATTGCGTGAATCACATCCAGACTTAATGTGGATATACAAACAGACTTAATGTGGATTACATGTACAATTAATGTGGATTACAGACTTAATGTGAATCACATGCAGACTTAATGTGGATTACATGCAGACTTAATCTGGATCACAAACAAACTTAATGGGATTACAAACAGACTTAATGTGGATTACAACCAGACTTGATGTGCATAACACGTAGACTTAATGTGCATAACACGTAGACTTAATGTGGATTACATGTACAATTAATGTGGATTACAGACTTAATGTGGATTACATGTGGATTTAATGTGGATTAAATGCAGACTTAATGTGGATTACAAACAGACTTAATGTGGATTACAACCAGACTTGATGTGCATAACACGTAGACTTAATGTGCATAACACGTAGACTTAATGTGGATTACATGTACAATTAATGTGGATTACAGACTTAATGTGGATTACATGTAGATTTAATGTGGATTACAAACAGACTTAATGTGGATTACATGTACAATTAATGTGAATTACATGCAGACTTAATGTGGATTACATGTAGACTTAATGTGGATTACATACAGACTTAATGTGGATTACATGTACAATTAATGTGGATTACAGACTTAATGTGGATTACATGTAGATTTAATGTGGATTACAAACAGACTTAATGTGGATTACATGTACAATTAATGTGGATTACATGTAGACTTAATGTGGATTACATGTAGACTTAATGTTGATTACATGTAGACTTAATGTGGATTACAAGCAGACTTAATGTGGATTACATGTACAATTAATGTGAATTACATGCAGACTTAATGTGGATTACATGTAGACTTAATGTTGATTACATACAAACTTAATGTGAATTACATGCAAACTTATTGTGGATTACATATACCTGGTAAATTTAATGTGGATTACATGTAGACTTAATTGGATTATATGTAGACTTAATGTGGATTACATGTACACTTAATGTGAATTACATGTATATTTAACGTGGTTTACATGCAGACTTAATGTGGATTACATGCAGACTTAATGTAGATTACATGCAGACTTAATGTGGATTGCATGCAGACTTAATGTGGATTACATGCAGACTTAATGTAGATTATTTGGGAGCTTACTTGGATCAACATGTGACCAAATAAGGAATCTTGGAAGGATTAGACACATTATTGACGAAACAACCTGCAAAACACTAATGCATGCTCTGGTGACATCGAGACTCGACTATGCCAATGCATTGCTACTTGGCTTACCAAACAGGACCACGGACAAACTCCAACGTGTACAGAATACAACAGCAAGGATAATAACTCGTACTAAAAAAACATGATCACATTACACCTGTACTGTATAACCTGCACTGACTCCCGGTTCAGTACCGCATAAAATACAAAGTGCTTGTACACACATACCAAGCAGTTCACAAAACCGGACCAACCTACCCTAGTAGATTAATACAGATTAATACCCCGTATTGCCCTCCGGGAGATTTATGTTCGGGAAATAGGATGCTTCTAAATGTTCCACAAATAAGAACACAGACTCACGGAAACAGGCGTTTTGACTACTCCGCGCCAAAACTGGGAACGCCTTACCACTCGGATTACGCCAAGCTAAATCTCTTGACATTTTTAAGCGACATCATTTTCTTCATATTGCTTTTAATATCTAGCTAAAAGACAATTCTATCTTATTTACAAAGTGTTTTAAAGTGTATTACAATAATATGCATATACCATCATTTTTTATGTAGGACATTGCAATTTTTACTTTGAATTGTATGCTTTTTATGTAAAGCGCTTTAGAGATTTTTAATTGATTAAGGTGCTACATAAGTCTTACTATTGTATTGTATTACAAACAGACTTCATGTGGATTACATGTAGAGTTAATGTGGATTACAAACAGATTTAATGTGAATTACAAACAGACTTCATGTGAATTACAAACAGACTTCATGTGGATTACATGGAGATTTAATGTGGATTACATTTGTACATGCTAATGTAGACTTAATGAAAGTTCAACGTTATGGATGTACACTACGCTAACGAAGAATGCAATATAGATACTATTAATAAAGACTTACCGACGACGGGTGAACCTACAAATAAAAAAAACCCATTTAATTTCCTCAAAAACGTGTGTTTACATATAAATACTGTACATATATATTAGTCTGTCATTCTATTTCACTATTTGTCCTTGGGATTTATAACGAAATCCTGTCCTGCAACAGAACTTAAGTTAAATGCTGTATATACATTTTCCTTAAAAATAACCCAGAAGACATCTTTGTGTTTGATTTTGACACATTAAACTGTATTTTAATGTATATTTACGGAGAAACTTTCTCTTTTGTACATCCATTTTAGAATGTACACTGTAAAATATTTGCTAGATAAAATTGAAACCATAGCACTGAATAGATTAACAATCGATTAACGATTTATACTTGTCTAATTCCTGGGGTTTCAAGAGTGGTACGGGTTCAACACCCCTCTTTAGATCGCAATAGTTGGTTCATTCTTGATACACAATAATGATCTAAAGAGCGCTTCAATTCTAATAAGGCACCCATTAACCCCCTTTCCTACCCCTAAACGACAAAATTTATATTTAAAAAAGTTTCCTGTCAAATTTCTAACAAAACTGTATGTCATATGTTTACCCCCAAATCATGGCACAAATATATTTAGATCGATTTTAAGAAATATCGTCATAGAGCTTTATTATATGAATATATACTAGTTGTAACCTGCGCATGTATGAATAAAATTTAACAAAATAAAATCATATACATATATATACATACAGTTCGAAATTAACATATGCACGTCAGTCTGTGACTGGTTAAAAGTCTGGCAGACTGACTGGGACTGGTTAATTTTCTAAAGCATCATTTTGGAAAATATACTTATGAAATCTTATAAACACATTCAGCTGGACTGGAGACATCAAAAGTTAGCTTTGAAGCCCTGACATATTCGCTTGCTGCATATTGGACTGTCTTAATTTTCAGTAGTGGGTTTGATGTTTTCTGAGACAACAGTTAGCTATATATATATTTGGCAGTTAACAAAGTGCCACCTACACTTCTCAATGGAACCTGTGGGTGTTTAGACGTAAAATAAAGTGTAATTCTAATCTTCAATAGCAATAAAATGCGCGTGCAATATCATATAATTCCCTACTTCGATGTGCATCCAGCTTTTTTAAAGGGTGGGGTGTGTGTGTTAAAGATCGTTTTTCTGCCCCAAACAGGGGGCTGAATCCGCACCATTAGAAAAGGAAACATTGTTTTAGCTTTTCAAACATCTGAGCGGGAGGGGGCTCACACGTTCTACTCCAGCAGATATATAACCTCTGCTGCACAGTGCAATAATTGAAATAAACTTCAAACGACATATAAAGTTTCTATCCTTCTTTTAACAAGCGCAGTCGTTTAATAAGCTCAATGTAATTTCCGAATTGAAGAACTTGAAATAGAGCACGTAGGAAATTTTAAAAATAGAGACAACCAATATATGGTCCAATGTTCTGAAGGTAAACACGAAATCTCTCTCTCTCTCTCTCTATATATATATATATATATATCCAATTTAGTAATGATAGACCAAAAATTCAGTCAATATTTCTGATATAAAAGAGGTGTTCATTTGGCGTTCTGTGGGTTGGTTTACCCGTAAACTGAGACGAAACTTCAACTTTGATCCCAGTGTCGGATTACATAGTATGATCCCAGGGCATGGGGTCTTCATATATATCAATTCAATGGATATCTAAAAAAATAATAAATAAAAACAGCTTTAAGTTCAACTTACCTTTTTCTGACCCAATTGAACATTATCAATCTTGTTTGGGTGCAACTTTCGTACATTCCATATTTTATTACAGACAGGTAAACAAGGCTTTGTGTGTACAAGTACTTTCACTCTCACAAAGTGTGCAATAATTCCTCTAAACGTACGTCACACAGCAAGCTAATTATCACTCCCGCAAAAGGCTCGTGCCTTGTCCCTCAACCCAATCCGCCGAGCACCTCGAAACCAGCCTCGTTGATCAGTCTATCCTCGGATGACGTCACGCTACGGCATCAAACCATTTTAAATAACGTCGCAGTGAATGAAACTGTGCCACTGCAAAGAAAACAAACTCCCAGGAGTGGAATCTTATAGGCACGTGACTGGTCAATAAGGAAACGGGCCTCTCTTCAGAACCAAGCCTTACGGGAACTCCCCAAAATGACGATCTCCACTGCTCCCGAAATCCACGATGACTAACAATATGTTACATCTCGGATGTATTAACAGAGATAATGATCTTATACCCAACCACGATCCTTTGTATCAAATACCCGTCAATTAGAAAGAACTTGCACGCTTGAATTCCCCCTTTCCCATTAAACATTTTAATGGAAACCGTCAAAATATTAGTGTGACATTGCGTAGATCCATTTACAGCACACGGTTTCTCCGTCGAAATCCTTTGCTTGAGAGTTTCTTTGGCTTCAATAAATCACGACAATAAAACAACATCTCTACGTGGTGTAGAAAGTAATATAAAACAATAGTAAATAGTTTGATAAATCCATTACGACTTTGCCGGTGAGCAGCTGTCCGTGTTATCTGTTTTCTCTACAGGTATAAACACTGCAGGTTTAACCCTAACTCGGGGACAAGGGCAAACCATCTTTGTTCGCATTGTTCTGATGGTGTATTTTTGTGTTACGTGCAATAAAATTTGTGTTTATGATAAAAGGAGACATTGTATGCCTACACAGAACGGATCTGGCGACAGTCCTTGCCCCCAGTGTATGACTGTTTGAACTGGTGTAAGCAATGAAACCGACATAGCAGACGTATACATGTGTCATGTCTTCATGCAGAAGATACTGCCAACATCATAAGTATCATTGGAAAATGCTGGGTATGATTGAGATAAAGTTCATGATTATTTTCTTTTAAATAAAAGATTGGCAAGTTAGCTCTATTACCACATCTTACAAGGAGAGGGGTTGTCTCCCTTTTTGTTCTCTCTCTTTGTGAATGATTTTGAGAATGCATTTATAAATACCTTATGTGATGAAATTGTTTTTAAAAGATTTAGCATTGTTTTTGTTAATGTACAGTTTATAATACTGCCCTATTTTCTGAATCAGCTACAGGTTACAACACATGTTAAATACTTTATCAGTGTATTCGGTAACGTTAAAAAAGTTCTTGTCTTCCATAATGGAGGAAAAATAAAAACCACCAGCAAATGGTTTTACAATGGTTACGAACTAGAAGTTATTGACAGCTTTAATCATCTTGGTTTTACTTTAAACTTATAAAATCTCAGTGTATTGTAATGGGTAGGCCAGCGGTCACCCAGCCAAGTGTTGATCACGCTCGCTGTTGCTTAACTTGCGTGATCAAGAGAGAGACTCTACTACATCACAAGAAAAGCTAGCTCTCTAGCGAGGTAGTATAAGTTCCCTCTTATACTGTCCGCTACATTTCCCCCCGCTCAGGGAAGCTTCGTCGTGAGTTCTCTCCGAGTGTTTGACACCTGCTCAGCAACGGCTATTCACCGTTCCCGACGACAACCACCGTCGTCCCCGGATGAATCCACGTCCGTACATGGACACGAAGTCCCAGAGCTCCGAAGAGACTCGACCTGAAGCAGGCCTCCTGCCAAACACCAGTCACTACGCTGCCACCAATTTGTAACGTGTAGCGGTCACCCAACCAAGTGCTGATCACGTTCGCCGTTGCTGAACTTGCATGATCAAGAGAGAGACTCCACCACATCACTAGAAAAGCTAACTCACTAGCGAGGCAGTATAAGTTTCCTCTTATACTGTCCGCTACTCTATTATCGCTGAACAGGGCAGAAATGTATACAGTGCCATATTCTTCGAAAATGTAATAATCTGTCACTCAATATCCATGTGTTTGACGCACATGTTTCAAGTGTTTTGAATTATGGTAGTGAAATTCGGGGTTTAGACCCAGGTTGCGATATTGAAAAAGTACATATAGACTTTTGTCAGCGAATTTTACATGCAGAGAATTATATGGTGTACGGAAAACTTGATCGTGTGCCAATGCACAGGGGCTAAGCCCGTTTTGGGCCCGAACTCTGGATGGTATCACAGAGTTCGGACCCAAAACGGGCTTAACCCCTGTATGCTAATGTATAATTCACGACTATGATAAAAATTGTTAAAGGGACATGGATACGAGTTGAACTGAAAATTTTCAGATTTTATTTTTCCGTAGGATCACTCCTGAAGCACAATTCTTGTGTGGTAGATAAGACATGTGCTATGATACTTCTTCCGGTTTCGACCAAAGGCAGTTCGACTTTACCACTCTAGTTACTAGATTTGATGACCGAACTAGGATGGTGATGGCATGACTCGCGCGTGACTTTGATTACAGCGAGGGAGACTTGCATTGTGTTCACACAGGTCACGTGCTACCCACATCAACGTGTTAGCTTGATGACGCGACCTCTAATTATAGAATGGGAGACTTGCGCATGATCAGTCTCACTCTTTCGTCCTGATGCGCCGGGCAAGACGAAATCAAGACGGCTGGGGACGGATCAGGATGTAGCCTTGTAGGAGCTGCCGGATGATGACAACCGCCGGCTTTTCTTCCGGGATTTACTCCCTTATTCTCTCCGGAGGTGCCTACAAGACTTGTGCAGTAGAGCTATTTACCCATATCTGGGCTTTGGTTCGTGGGATAACAGGGCGTATCCACAACCAGTGGGCATGCATGCCATCCGTATGGGACCAAATCTCCTTCGAGTCCTTGCCAGTTCTACCTGAGTCCGCGAGGTATCTGTTGTTTTAGTGCTCTCTGAAGGTGGCAAATACCATTACATGTACATTGTAGAAATATCAAAGAACGACACGATAATTTTGGCCGCTAGAATTTTAAGCATTCTAAACCTTTTCCAAGGAAACACACAGGAACTTTATCTTTTATTTGAAAATGGAACAGAAGAAATGGTATTTTAAGATACTAATTTTTTATACGTCCGTTATCAGACATCATAAAGTTACCGCGCTGTCCATGCGTCCGACTGGCTGTCCGTCCGAGGTCATGTTTTCTGGACTTTTTTCCGTAATGTTCATATGCATGTACTGCATTGATCACAATTTCTCCCTCAAAAAGTGTAAGAGTGGGTTTCCATTTTAGCTGGATTGGTGTACCGTGACCTACTTTAGAACTAAAAATAGGTCAAACAGTTTTCCGAACCTTTTACCGTTGTGGATACATGTACATATTTTGCCTTGAAATTTAGTCACTAGCTTCCTCTCAAAGGAATACAAGTTCAATTTGCATTTCAGCTGGATTGGTGCACGCACCGTAACCTACGTCGGGGCCAAATAGTAGGCCGAAGAGTTTTCCGGATTTTTTTTTTTCGTTACGGATGCAGATAATGTACTGAAATTTTGTCATCGCTGTCCGACTACAGGGGCTCGTCACGAATTGACCCTTCTATTCTATATTTACAAAAATATAGAATGAGACGATGTCACATTTTAATAAGACAAAAAATTCGTGACGAGCCCCAGGGGTCCGACGGGCGTATGATGTACAGTTGTAGTGTTCTAATAGCCCGGACCTATATGTCACTCGATGAAGCAAAATTACATGTATTTGCAAGCCATCAGAAAACGTCGGGAACGAGGTTTGTATTTGCGGTGTGTCCAGCTCCGATTTGTACGCCGGCAGTTTTTGAACAACCAATAGTACAATAGAGAGATTTTGCAGCTGTAACTAGCATATTCATCTCATGATGATTTGTTTTTATATCTTACACACTTCCATTCTGGTGTCCCGTGGGGATCCGGGTTAGAATAGGTCCTCAGTATCCCTTGCTTGTCGTAAGAAACGACTAAATGGGGGCGGTCCTTCGGATGAGACCGTAAAAACCGAGGTCCCGTGTAACAGCAGGTGTGGCACGATAACGATTCCTCCCTGCTCAATGGTCATAATCACCGAGCATTGGCCTAAATTTGGAGCCCTTCACCGGCATTGGTGACGTCTCCTTTTGAGTGAAATATTATCGTGAGGGACGTTAAACAACATATACAACCAATCCATTCTGGTGAGTACGTCTTGCAAAATCTTCGTATAAAATTGTAAATCATAATACATTTATTTGATTAACATTGGATAAAAAAATGAAAGTTACTAATACCAACTATTAAGACTTACATTTATATTTTTAAAAAATCTTTATTTTGAACTTTTTTACGTGTTATTGATAAATCTTCGAAAGCAATAAAAATACTGAATAATGCGCCATGCGGGACAACTCAACCGCTCAATGGACTACAGGGACAGCTGATAAATTACTCCTCTTGATAACTGCCACATGCATCTGTTCGTCAAGAAGCACCCCCTCCAACCTACCCCTATCATCGAATTAATTGTTTAAAAAATAATATCACAGTATAGAGAGGATTTATATACATTATGTATACACTTACAGAATATACTGATCTATCGGCGCGATCCTCCTTGCTGCATATCAGGGGCGGATTCAGGAAATACTACATGTGTATATTGTAGTCATATACATGTAGCTCTTTGTTCGTGAACTTGTAACCATTTTAATCACTGATACGCATTAAACCATGTCTTCATGCATGTTTTGTGTTGATTTCACCTATGTCCTCCAAGGGCTTGTGATAAAATTAAACGAATAGTCACTGTAAATAACAAAAAAGCTCATTTTATTGATTTCTAACTTTAGCTAACATCTATAGATATACAGTTATAATCACTCCGCTAATGATTTGGTGAAAACCAGGCTAAGTCTAACGTTTCTTCAGAAAAGCAATTGCGGTTCTTTTACCTACAGTTTTCGAATTCCTTGACATAGTTTCCCGAGTCTTGATTTTAAGGAGGAAATTCAATGCTACACCAGAGAAATGTTATGTAGATGAAAATGGAGGATATGAACAACAATATTTTATAGTAGAAAATTTTAAAATTTACTTCTGTTTCGTTAAAAAACAACAACAACCCAACAGATTTAGTAGAAAATAATCTGGAAAAAATTAAAAACCCCGTTGTACTCGAGCCTTCGACCTACAGTTCAGCATTCAGTATGCTAACCTACTGAGCTACTCGGCTAGGTATTTGAATGGAAAATGAAAAGTCAAATATTGCTAATATTAATTTTTTCATCCATGTTTTAAAAGGAAGTCAACCATTATGACGATGTAGTGTGATCGGTCGACAGGGGATGATACTCCTCCTAGGCACCTGACCCCACCTCTGGTATATCCAGGGGTCCGTGTTTGCTCAACTATCTATTTTGTATTACTTACAGGAGTTATGAGATTGATCACTGTTCGATATATTATCTTCACTTTCCATTCTGTGATTAAGCACACATCCCATATTGCCTTAGGTTACCGATATACTCCAGTCCGGGAAAAGGCCGAGTGATATTCCGATTGCTGTAGACTCAAGATGTGTCATTTCAGCCTTCGGTTTAGGTGGGATCACATGGTGTGTCATTTCAGCCTTCGGTTCAGGTGACATTACATGGCGTGTTCTTTGCTGCTGAGGCAACATAGGGCTTCTGTCTGAAGACTAAGTTGATGTTTCTTACAATACATTGTCATCAACGCAAAAATACACATCAGCACCTTTAAAACAAAATTGCCTTGCGGAATAGTTTAGCGAGTTAAAAGTCTGACTTCTGATCTGTAAGTCTGACAATGGTTATAATCAAACAATAAAATGCTTTCTTTCTTGTTTCATCGGATGAAGAAGGAAGCAAATATTGCAGAAAAAAATCGTACCAGCGTTATGCGTTTTTCTGCCTTGATTGCTACCTTCATCACCCGATGAAACAACAAACAAGAGGTCCATGGGCCACATCGCTCACTTGAGTCACCTTGGCCCATATTTAAAGATTTTCACCACATATTCGCATGCAAAACTTTGATCCCTATTGTAGCAGGAACACCCCCTAGGGGCATGAGGCATGTTTTTTTTTTACAAATTTAAATCGACATGTACTATGTCTGAAACCTTTCATGTAAATGTAAACTTTTCTGGCCAAGTGGTTCTTGAGAAGATTTTTACAGTCTATTTGTATGTAAAACTTTGATCCTCTATTGTGGCCCCACATTACCCCCGGGGGCCGTGATGTTTACAAACTTGAATATATCAGGAAGCTTTCATGTAAATGTAAACTTCTCTGGCCTAATGGTTCTTGAGAAGAGAGTTTTAAAAGATTTTTTCCTATATACATATTTCTATGTAAAACTTTGACCCCCTATTGTGTCCCCACCCTACCCCTGAGGGCAATGCTTTTTACAAACTTGAATCTGTGCAATGTCAGGAAGTTTTTGTGTACATGTAATATGTAAATATGTAATATAAACTTTTCTGGCCCAGTGGTTCTTGAGAAGATCTGTAGATATTTCCCCTATATTCATGCGCTTATTACGTGACCGTGTTCCCCCACGCGTAAATAACCACTTTTATAGTATTTTCGCAGATACAGTATTATTTTGAAAATAATTCAAATCAGACCTCGTCTACACCATCGAAATAACCCAACTTTTAAATTTCTACTCGTCAACGCCACACCTCCTATCGACTACCGCTGAATTTTGTGCCAGGATCCTCTCGAAAACTTTACATACATGTGTAGATTTACAGGTGAATTTTTTAAGTATTCGTATATCCCAGTCCATTGAACGAAACGGATGAAGATAACTAACAATAATCAATCTCATGAATAACTCCTATAACCAATACAAAATAGAAAGTTGGGCAAACAGGGACTCCTGGACACACCTGAGGTGGGATCAGGTGCCTAGGAGGAGTAAGCATTCCCTGTCGACCGGTCACACCCGTCGTGAGCCCTACATCTTGATCAGGTAAACGGAGTTATTCCTAGTCAAAATCAGTGTGCCAAGAACGGCCTAATAAACAATAAAATCGAAAACAGGGTATGCACGGACCTTCTGGCAACACCAGAGGTAGGGGGCCTATAGGAGGAAAAAGTATCCCGTACTAAGCGGTCACATTCGACATGAATTCTATCTTTATCAGGTAAACGGAGTAATCCGTAGTCAAAATCAGTGTGAAAAGAATGGCCCAACAATCGGTATGAAGTCGGACAGCATTCAACTTATTCTCTTTAAAGAAGTCGAGAGGCATAGCCTTCATCAATGTAGGTTATGCCTCTCGACTACTCTAAAGAGAATACATTCAACCCAACGGCTGTATTTGCCATTAACAATGGTATTAAAATGATCCTAAAATACGCAAAAAAGCTGACGTTAAACTCCCTATGACATTAAGATATATCTTATCTTAGAACAAGCACATGTATCAGTCTTCTACACGGTAAAGTGAAGCATACGAAACACCCATGATAGAGATTGGCGTATGCACATGTATTTAGAGTGTATTCTTACCATCCTACGTGTTCAAATGTAAAAGATTTTATTTTATTTATAGTTTATGTATCTTCAGTACGTATTACATAATCCATGTTGATCTAGGATAAGGCCCGACCCTTCGAACCTCTGGTCTCGACTTTGCAAACGACTTCCTTGCTTATATACCGGTAACTCCCAAACCATTTCTTCTACGATAGACGGACCGTGAAATATGTTGCTTTCAGGGCGATTTTCGAAAGGTACATTACAATTGTTTGTTTAGTTTCAAGAGAATCTGATTATATTGAAATGCTAATGGATGGTGGATAATAACGGATGGGCACTACTAGAGATTGTTTTTATGAAAAACAAAATTAATGTCTCCCAACCTCCCCAAATTGGAAGTGCTCCAAATGAAATCTTCTCCCTTTAATGTACTGCATGGTTAATGGAGGAGACAGCATGAGTAGTAACATAGACATCATGAACTCCCATAGGCCACATAGGAGAACTATTTTACACCCTCCACCCCTCAGATCCACTATATAACTTTAAGAACAACAATTGAATCCTCCTGTCCCTGCAAAATGCACATCTGCAAATGGAATAGATGTATCATACAAAATTTCAAGTCTATCGGATAAGCCACATAGGAGAAGAAATGTTCATAACCTATTTTAACATCCTCCACCCCTCTTAGATCCACTCTAACTTTTGGGAAAATGATTGGGTTCTTCTGTCCTTACAATGTGCATATCTACAAATGGCGATGAAGCATTGTACAAAGTTTCAAATCTATCTGATAAGCCATATAGGAGGAGAAGCGTTCACAAGTTTTTGTGACAGACATAAAGTACAAAAACAATACGTCTCCCCCTGGAAGGGGGGGGGGGCATAACTCAGTAATCAGGGAGGGGGGGGGCA
Source organism: Ostrea edulis (assembly GCF_947568905.1). Taxonomy (NCBI): domain Eukaryota; kingdom Metazoa; phylum Mollusca; class Bivalvia; order Ostreida; family Ostreidae; genus Ostrea; species Ostrea edulis. The sequence goes on along the minus strand of NC_079173.1, from coordinate 22,086,656 downwards.
TAACTCAGTAATTCATGTCACGTGCTTCCAAAAAGAGTCTTTCAAAACACTAACCATTAAGTGATTGTAGTTTAATTTTCAACATTTCATATCACAAGCAAAAACAATCAATTTTTAAAAAAAAATAAGTGACAAAGAATGTACTAAAATGTTGATATCAATTCCATAACATCAATATCCAGCAAAAGACAAACCGGCCTTATCGGTCACTTGAATATTAAAGTATCACTAGCCCCAAAGGCTATGGACTCTAGAGTAGTTCTCCTGTTCTGCATATTTGCTAAATTCTAATATTCAGCAGCAATAAAAAACAAAATGTGTTCTCTAAAATGTGCTCCCTAAAGTGCAAGACTATTTTGACCCACCCTATAGTCAGAAAATTCACAATTTTGGTACATCCCTTTTTGCTTTTTCCCAAAATACATAAATTTTTATATATAGACCTAATAGCAGCAAATGATAAAGACAATAATCACTATAATAATTTTGGACCCACCCTGAACCAAAACTCTTACCCCTGGGTTCAATTTTGGTAAATGGCTACCGGCTCCTTCTAAATATCTATCTAGTTTTAATTTAAAATCAAAAGAATTAAATGTGTTATTCAAATGTTTTATGCATAAACAGTACATGGCAAGTTTGACTCTGCCTTGGCATCAGAACCTCTACCCCAGGGATCATAAAATTTACAATTTTGGTAGATGAATTCCTGCTCCACATCAATATGCATTTAGTTTTTCTTACAGAAAAGCAGCTGTAGAGAAGATTGGTCAATTTTCGTCTCACCTCCTAAAATTTAATGAGCCCTAAAATTTACGCCTCCCTTGTCCCAAATACGTTTCACACGAAATATGGAAAAAAAGAAGAAGAAATGGAATGGTACTTATCAAGAACCTAAAATACGCTATTGTTAATGCACAACGATGGACGCAGATCAATTGCAATAAGCCATCCAAGTGATTCAGATGACCTAAAAAATGTATATCTAATATCATAGTCTAACTTGTATTTTTTGTAAGGCCAAATTAGGCCCTTAACAAACATCATCCTTTACCTTTATTTTTCAATGTACATTGATATCGTGGCATTATAATCCAGTGGTAGTAACATATGGTGCATGGAAATACATTTTATTGTAATGTAATACCCTCTCACTATTTACAGGGAGATCAAGGTAATGAAACACTCATACAGACTCCAGGTGCAATGTCAGAGTAATCATACTTTCATTCCACAGAAACAGTACACTGTCTCCATTGTACAACAATGGGGAAAAAGGATATAACCAAAAAAAAAAATTATTGTCAAGAAATCAAGTCTATAACCCCAGCTCCATAGGCAGTATACATTCCCCTCCCCCTAGCTCGATGCACAGCACATTTGCCCACTTGACGCAGCACACTAGCCCCCTTCTCAAGCTCCATGCTTAGTACACTAGCCCCCTTCTCAAGCTCCATGCTTAGCACACTAGCCCCCTTCTCATGCTCCATGCTTAGCACACTAGCCCCCTTCTCATGCTCCATGCTTAGCACACTAGCTCCCTTCTCATGCTCCATGCTTAGCACACTAGCCCCCTTCTTAAGCTCCATGCTTAGCACACTAGCTCCCTTCTCATGCTCCATGCTTAGCACACTAGCCCCCTTCTTAAGCTCCATGCTTAGCACACTAGCTCCCTTCTCAAGCTCCATGCTTAGCACACTAGCCCCCTTCTCAAGCTCCATGCACAGCACACTAGCCCCCTTCTCAAGCTCCATGTGCAGCACATTAGCTGAGCTCCCGACTTTTTGATCAAACAATAGAAGCTCCCCTGCTCCACACCAAGCACATTGCCCTGCCATTTCACATGCAACACATTAGCACCCCACCTTCCAACTCCATGTGCAGCACACTAGCCCCTTTTATATGTATTTTTTGCAACAATGTATATACCAGTTTTTGCACAAAAAAAGTGTTTATTACAATTTAATTCTGAGGAGTGACACATAGCCTGTAGGGTATACCAGAATCAAGGATCTGTGAAGGAGTTTGTGATGGCTGTACAGTTAATATCAAATTCTCTCTCTCTCTGGCTATAAGTATGTACAATATTTGCATGTTGTGGTATTTCTATTTAAGGATCGGATAAGACTACAAACTTATCTGGGTTAACCTACATAGTAAGTAATTGTGGGTTAACTCACAACTGATTTACACCGGGTCACCTTTCCAGTATACCAATTCAAAAGTGGATTACCTTAACCCACTTCAGGCATAATGTGAATTAATTCAACCCAGATTAAAAGCAGCACAAACATAGAGTGGATTTAGTAGCATATGTTACTTATAAAAGCTGAATTTTGATTATTAATAATAACTTAATCAGATAGAACAGGGTTATCAAAAATTGTGTGAATAAATGTCATACAACTTTGAAATAGTAATTCCAATTTTTACAAATTTACATGGTAGCTTATCATTGAAAATTCTTCATTTGCAGTGCAAATGCAAGGTGGGTTAAATAATGCAGATTTAAGTTAATCTGGGTCAAATTAATTCTGGTTTCTTATTAACCTAACGCACACCGACTTTTAATTAAAAAAAATTAATATCATGTAACAGTGCACAAAAATTAAATACAATGTTATGTACACACTCAAAGTGTGACTGCTTAGTGGAAAAAATGTTTTCTCCATGGACAATTATTACACATATTACATTGTAACCTATTACTTGAATCTGAGTAATTAAGGAATCTCAGAATAATAAATTGATTCATCGAAAAAAAAAATTCAAGGCATCAGTAAATTAGAAAGGGTATCATTATCTGAATTTTAAAACAAAATTGAGCTAGTAAACTTTGGAATGTGTACATTGGGTATAAAAGTACATAATTATTTTCAGTCATTGTAACTGAAGTTAATACAATATTATTTAACATCAAAGTATAATGATAAAATGAAACCTATGCATATCATATGTGAAAGTGTATAATATCCCCTTCTCCTTAAGTCTGCCAATGTTACAAACATCACTTGTCTGTATACATTTCAATGAGTCAAAATTATTACAGATTTTTGCAAAAATTTAATAGTATATTTCAAGAATTTCTCCTCGTTTGAGATTAATGTACATAAATCACAAATATATCCTATTATCTTCATTCATGTACAATGTCATTTTGACCTGTATTTTAACATTAAAACAAAGACTTATCATGAACAAATATCACCCCCATCTATTTTACAGGCATTTTACTGTAAGCTAAAATAACAGATATTCAAATAAAAAATTAAAAAAAGACATTTCTTTTTTCTTTACTTTAAGTCATTTTCTGGTTAAACAGACTTTTACAAAAATACAACCATTTATACATTATACAAAATATAATTTTTCATCACTGTCAAGTAACTAGATTTAAAATGGACACCTAATACACATTTTCCAAGACATCAGCTCTTCTGTGTTGGAGGAGACTCGTGGTCATTTGAATGTTTGGGTGAGTACAGTACAATATACTAATAGACTGATTATTGTGATTGATATTTTTCCCAAAGGAAGATAGTGAAGTTCAATTTCATTTGCATACTCATAAAATTACTAAACTTGTATTTACGCACAATTCATTTTGTAACACAGCAGTTGAGGATCTTTCTTTATATATATATGTTATTATAAATACTTGTACCCACCATGCATACAAAGAAACTTTGTGTGTCTCCCTGCATAGAAGAGTTCCACAAAAGGGAAACAACTATTAGGTGACTTGGAAGTTGTGTATCAAAACATTCAATACAATATTCAGCTTCTAAATTTCATGAAAATACTATTCTATTGATATGGATATGAAACTCTATAGACATCTCATCAAGGCTTTTGTTCTCTTTGTTATGTACATGTAGTAAAATTATGTGCTTGAATGAAAGACACCATCAGGACACACATAAAATGTCTGGACAGGTTTGAATTTGCACTTTTGCAGTCAAAAGATTTTCATGCAGAGCTACGATGGAAGAACATCTTTTTATTCTTCCTTTTTTAAAAGTAATTTTACAAGTAAACCCCATCTAAGTCTCTATGAAAAATGATTCAAAATAATTTCCTAAGATTTTCTGTAACACATGTAAAGTTTTGTCAGTGGGGCTCTAGTTTAAACAGGCGGGTGGGAAATCCAAACTTAACATCGATATTACTTTAGCCTTTCTCAGTGCTATGTACATGTATAAAAACATGAATGAATAAAGAAATGCAGTCAAGATTTTTTTGGATAAGTTATAAATGAAATCAAGACTGTAAAAAAACTGGTCTCTAATCAATAGATTGCACCATCCAGAAAAATAACTCTCACTGATCGTTCCTTCATGATAGCCTTGATTCTGAACTGTGTACAGTATCTTCATGCTCTTATGCCTCATTGTCGAATCTCTGATAGTTGTCGTCTTTCATCAGTCCTGTAACATTAGAAATATTTTTGAAACTAGTAATCTCTTGCTTACATGTAACTTATGTCAGTGTTACATCAAACCTCTATAAAATGGAACATTGAGTTGAACAAAGAGTGAGTGTAGCATGCATGTTTCTTCCTTTCATTAACTTAAAAGAGTTATCTCCCCTACTAAACATTGCTGTGAAATTACTCATTTGTTCATTCAGGGTGCGGGTTCGAATCCCGCTCGCGCCGGTAAGTGAGAAAGTTTCCCAGTTTACTTTCGGAAGGTCGGTGGTCTCTTCCCAGGTACATTGTATCTGGGTTCTCTCTTCCACCAATAAAAAACTGGGCGTCACCAGATAACTGAAAAATTGTTGAGTGTGACGGAATACATCAATCAATCGTTCTTTCAATATTAGTGAGTAGTCTGATATCAATAGTAACATCACATTTTCTCACATGATCACCACTGTATCGTCCTTCATTAGTACGAGTATGGGATAGGGAAATTCCACTGAGGGAACAAGATTCGCAGTCTAGAACTCAGCAAAGCCTCGTCATAGACATCGAATCTTGTCCCCTCATTGGAATATCCCTATCTCACACTCGTACTATAAATGAAAGATTGCATTGTTCTCAGTACTAATATCCTTAAAAATCAGGCTGTTTTAGGTAAATCAACAGATGAAATTTAAAGGGCAATGTTTTAAGAATGATATACACCACAGTTGTGTATGAAGAATGATCACGCAGGTTGTGACCTGTAAACTGTCGAATACTTTTGTGTACAGAACTGTATTTGGCAGATATCTAAAACTTCACAGTCCTAACGATAACTCCATATATAATTATGTAACATCACAACAGAAATTGATTTTTAAAAGCTTTCAAAAGTTGAAAGAATTTTTCAAAAGAGAACATTATCCACATAAACAATTTCTATAAATCATAATAAACCAAACCCAATTTTATCTGACATTTAGTTACTGTAAAATTGTACAAGGGAGGGTAAAAAAGCAGGTGATTTTCCAAATAGCATTTTATTACATAACATTCAGAAATATTAAGCACAACATGCTGTAAATATCAATAAATTCTCAACTTAAAAAATTTGATTGTTAGATACAATGGACCTAAAGGCCACAGCGCTCACCTGAGGATGCGACACTATCTATATCTTTAATGGGAAAAAGAATCCCAATACTTAAGGAATGCTTATTGTGGCTCCACTACATGCAAGTGTATATCAATTTGGTAAATTGCTATATTATTGTTCTTGAAAGAGACTTTTATAAATATACATATTTACCCACATTACCATGCCACAAGTTTTCATCACAAGATTTTGTGAAAACATACAATGCTGATGGGATGGTATTGTACATAACAGGAGTTTGTCAAACTAACACCTTGCATTTGAAATATCTGATTCCTTACCAATATAATTGGTCATGTTTAGATATATTATATATACCCAAAATTATATCCTGCCTGTTTGATTTGTTTGTGTATTGTTTGTTTGTGTATTGCTTGTTTTTGTATTGTCTGATTTGAGGATTTTTCACTCCTACCTGTAGACAGGACACCAGCTGAAGGTGAAATGCCAGAAATTTAGACCTATTTACAGTACTGGAGACTGAGGCCGTGAGGGGTCTTTATTGTTCATTGTATCAACGCATACTGTGACCCAGGAACATTGTTCAAGGTCATATCTGAAAGACTTTGTGGACTTTTATTTCTAATGCCAGACACTTGGTGAAGGAACAGTCTCTACCTATGCTAAACCTCAGTCACCTAAGGAACTGAATTATTTGCTAGATTCTTTCTTTTTATGGCAAGTTTCTCAACACATAAACTGCAAAATGAGTATTCACATTTACTACTCTCTAGAAATTTTATCAAAATACTTTACATCTTTAAATTCAACCAATGTCCACTAGCGTTGAAAAATCGGAAAAATTTCATAATTGATAATCGGAAGAAGTGTATTGATCAATGATCGATATAATTGGTATTTACATGTAGTTAATGTTTATTATTTTTGGGGTTATTTCTATTTAGTTTTATGGATATGTGCAGTATACACACTAGCTGGTGTCACTGAATTCACAATTTTCAATGTGGAGTCCACTCTGACTCCCCCGCACATGTCTCAATATAAAAGTGGGATTAGCAGTCAGATGAATCTCAGATTAGCTATTAATTAGTGTACAGGCGACAATCGATTATGAAAAATAGAATCGATAATCGGAATCGAAGAGCCAAAAACGATCGACAATCAATTGTCGGCGACAACCATTTCATCACTAATGTCCACAGTGATCCTCTATTTGTAAAGTTGCCTTAAGAACTGAACATCACGTTTCCCCCAGAATCAGGAAAGAGTTGGTTGATTTATTGTTTAATATCCCTCTCGAGAATTTTTCATTCATATGGAGACGTCACCACTGCCAGTGAAGGGCTGCAAAATTTAGACCTATGCTCGGCGCTTACTGCCTTTGAGCAGGGAAGGATCTTTATCGTGCCACACCTGCTGTAACATAGGACTTTGATTTTTTTCTCTTGGTCTCATCCAAAGGACCACCCCATTTAGTTGTCTCCTATGACAAGCAAAGAGAACTGAGGATCTATTCTAACCTGGATCCCCACGGGTAAACAAGAGTTTGTGTGCAGGTTTGAACTACTGCTTGTTCAGTGGGTCTTACACATATCTTTTGTATCAGGGGTTAATTGATTTGAATAAGAATAAGACTAACATTCTATACTTCCCCACAACCTCACAAAATGTAGAAACTGAAACCACTACATCTGTGTTAGGAAAATGTAATGTTTCTGTATAACAAAGGTACAGTCAATGCAATAAGACATTAGTTTGACAGACACACAGACAAATTTTGTTACAGAAAATACAAAATATAAACATCTAAGATTTGATATTTAACAAATATTCAAATTCAAGTACAATAACTAAGATAAAAAAGTTTTGAAATTGAAAATATAAATAATGAAATGAAACAAAATTATCACAGGAGTGCACCAGTCATTGTAACTTAATAATACCCTCAGTGATTAAAAAAACCCAAACAAAACCAACACACACACTTCTTAAACGAATCTGTAAGAAACTAAATATTAAGGACAACAGTCTCGCTCTCTCTCAGTTTACCTTTGAATGATATTCCTGTAGTTGCATAAAAGTTTTGACAAAATTGAGTACAAAAAACACATATTTTAGTTAAAATTTCCAATTTTTTTTGTCTCTGTTTATGCTGATTGATATTTGTATTGTTCCATCATTTACTAAACCACTTTCTGTATTTTTCATGTTCTTACACACAATCATATTGTCCAATTGTGACCTTAAAACCACTTCCATTTTGTTATTGATTGGATATTATATGGATGCAAAATTCGTAAGATTCAGGGACAACTGATTCTGGTCTCATTGTTACTGCAGAGATCCTATAACTTCTTAATGTTGTTCTCATTACCGATCTGATTCAAATTACGCATCAAATTTGCTCAAGTACTCATTTTACAAACATATGAAGACATCATGTCGAGGGTCACATTTGGGTGACTTTAGATAATCAATAATCATTCCCATACTTTATGGAACTTACTGTAAAACACTTAAACTATGTGTGACTCCATTTCCTTACCTGGGTTATCGGTTCACCTCTACTTATACAATTACAAAATTATTTGTTTGCTTCTTACTAGCATCAATTTACGCAAAACTTTATTTAATGTTAATAAAAGGTGATTCTCAGTTGATTTCTGTCAATAATGAAAGGTGAATAATCTCATAACTCCTATACTAATACAAAATTAGATAGTTGGGCAAACTCGAACCCCTGGATACACCAGAGGTGGGATCAGGTGGCTAGGAGGAGTAAGTATCCCATCAAACGGTCAAACCTGCTGACAGCCCTATATCTTGATTCGGTAAACGAACTTATCTGTAGTATTATCAGTATCATCGGAAATTAAGAAATCAACTATCAGGTCATTGAAAGGATGAGCATGGTTTATACACAAATATCACTGTTGCAGGTACCCACCGTATTTACGCCTGATCTCATCTGTTCGTGCTTTCCTTTCACCTCTCCTGTAAGTGAAAATAAACAAACTCATTCCAACACTTTATTTTTAATTTCTTTTATAGCAATGAATAATCAATATTCTCTCCCAAACAAGATGTACAACGGTCACATTTATCGCCTGATCGGCATTATTTTACTTTAAACCCCTTGTGTGTGTGTGCAGCCCTGACCTGATTATTCGGGTCAAGGAGCAAAAACAATCCTGAGCCTACACTATATGATGGTTCTGGCACATTAAAATGACCTTTGTACAATTGTTATTCCTGATCAGAATAAATGTAAAACTTTGAACCCTGTTATGGCAGCACCTTACTCCCCAGGGTCATATCCATCTATAATATTGAATTAACTAATTGCTTGTGGTACGATGGTTTTTGAGAAGATAGTTTTTAAACACCCCACCCCATTTCCATCATGCTTAATACATTCACTTTGAAAAATGATGTGGCCCTTCATTTGAGCAATTTTAAATCGTGTGGATCAGAGGATCTAAAAACATTTCACTGGGTGCATCACCTTTCAGTTGATTTTGCTTCTCTCTCTCTCTTCTTCCTCTCCCACTTCTCATCATCCTTGGCATATCTACAAGATTACAGAGCAAATACAATCCATACACTTCATGTAACAACTATTGAAAACTCGTTCATTAAAGAGTACTTTGACCAGTCAAAACAAGACTGTGAATTTTACTTCCCCCAACCCCCATATGCATATATCCTGATTGTCTGATGTGAAAATTTGGAATATTAGAGCATTACATGTTTCATTTCATTTTAACAAAATTACAAACAGCTGTAACTGCCACATCAATGTCTCTTTGATCATGTGATTTTAATTAAGCACCAGGTTTAAAAGATATCATCTTGAAATGTGCTCAAATATGAAAATTATTAACATCACATCAGATGTTGATTGTATATATAAATTGTTTAACGTCCCTCTTGAGAATTTTTCACTCATATGGATTACCATTGCTGGTAAAAATCTGCAAAATTTAGGCCTATGCTCGGCGCTTATGGCCTTTGAGCAGGGATGGATCTTTATCGTACCACACCTGCTGTGAAATGGGGCCTCGAGTTTTGCGGTCTTATGTGACTGCCCCATTTAGTTACCTCTTACGACAAGCAAGGGGTACTGAGGACCTATTATAACCCGGATCCACACGGGACTATCACATGTTGACAGATGTTAAGATATCATCCAACAAGAGGCCCATGGGCCACATTGCTCACCTGAGTCACCTTGGTCCATATCAGAAGGCTTTCTATATATATTTGCATGTAAAACCGTAGTCCTTATTATGGCCCCAACCTACCCCTGGAGGCCATAGTTTTTGCAAACTTGAATCTACACTATGTCAGAAAGCTTTCATGTAAATATGAACTTCTTTGCCCCAATGGTTCACGAGAAGAAGATATTTGAAGATTT
>NC_079173.1:21959217-22071717 GCF_947568905.1 Ostrea edulis | reverse complement strand
CTCATCTGATTAGATTCACATTTTTAACTTTCTTGCATCCTGTGTACTTTTGCTTCATTCAGGAGGTGGGTTCTTGAATTAAACAGAACCCTGTTTCATTGATATATAATAAAATGGATTGACCACAAAAGTAATGGTTATTGAAATACATCCATACAATTAAATTGAGTCACTTGTGAAGTTCAGGTGAACTAATCATGATCAGACTTTGAACATGATAAAATTTTGAGCCTAAATGATTATATCATAAGTTGAACAACATTAAGAATAAACCAAAGTGTCTGAAATAAATAAACAAAATACATGAAATAAAATATAAAGCTGATATAAAATAAGACTATTGCAAACCTTGGCATCTGTCAAACATGTATCACAACTTGAATTTCTGCTTCTACAAACTGAAAAAAATAAAGGGTACTATGAAAGTTATAAATGAGTGTGAAAAAAGAAAAGTGATTTAATCATTATGGCCATCTTGACCTCCCAACCTGGTACCAAAAACCCTTTCCTTTAGGATACTGAAATTTACAATTTTGGTAAGGAGTTACCAATGACTGGAGTCAGAATCTCTACCCCAGGCTCTAAATGACGATAGATGCATATAGTTTTTCTTACAGACATGAAGGTTGTAGAGAAAAATTGGTCAATTTAATTTTTTCCCCACTCTCAGTTCTGAAATTTATTCCCCTTGTCACAAAGATGCTTCATCATGTGTTCATCCCAAAGATTAAATTATCAAGAGGTTAAAGTGACTTCCAGATTGTGAAAAAATAGAAAAAAAATTAAATATATAAATCCTCTTGAAAACTCCCTTTGAAGTCGTTTTGATATAGATGCCGACACATTTCAGCATTTATATCTCTCAACTGATTAATAAATATGTAAGAGCTTGTTCTGCGTATGGTCAGTTTTTAAATCAAAGCAGGCTACTGACAAACAAGTTGATGGTGCAGGGGTTTCAACAGTCTCGTTTAAAGTCAGCATTTCGCAAATTCTATGGTCGTTATAACAATCTAGTTTGCAAATATAACCTATCATTGGGTCAGATGCTATCTGATGTGTTTCATACCGATTGTTAGGCCGTACTTGGCACACTGATTTTAATTGACTACGGATAACTCCGTTTACCTGATCAAGATATACGGCTAACAGCGGGTGTGACCGGTTGACAGGGGATGCTTACTCCTCCTAGGCACCTGATCCCACCTCTGGTGTGTCCAGGGGTCCATGTTTGCCCAACTATCTAATTTGTATTGCTTATAGGAGTTATGAGATTCATTATTGTTCATTATCTTCACCTTTCATACAACGGCATAATCATGTTATTCGATCCGCGGACTTTACGATACCATTTATTTCGTAAATGTGACTTTTAAAAACGGAATAAATAAATGGTTAGTTAACATATGTAAAAATATAAAAGTATTAGTAACTAGTTAGTCTGTGTGTCGACTATATATGATTATATATCTTTACACACACAACCATGATAACGATATTGTTAAGTCCGCGGATCGAATAACATGATTATGCCTACTATTTGCAGGGATGTAAATTAAACGATGTATAAATTGCTGAAACGTTTAAGCATCTTTATCAAAACGATTTCAAATGGGGTTTTCAAAAAGGAAACATATAATTTATTTTTTTCTTTCCACAATCCGGAAGACAAGCCCCTTTGACTCGGATTACCTAACAGTGAATGGAAATCTGTTTTTAGTTCCAACACATTTACTACAACAAATATTGTTATACATCGCACGTGACTTTACCTTCCTCAAGTGTAGGTGTCGTCACTGGGATGCTGGCCGTAGTAGGCACTGCAGGTCGAGGGGTGGTAATTTGTTTTTGTGTGGTTATAGATACAGTCGTGTTTTCATCGGCTGCTGAAACACTGCTGATCACAACTAATGTTAAAACAAACGACAGATAAACACCGAACGACATCGTGTTTCTCGCAGATGATAGCTGAAAAGTTCACAATCGTTTTGACGTCTTTCCTAAAAACAAGGAATGAGTAAATATCACAACTTCCGGCTATGACGGTTGTGTGTCCTTCATAAAACATTCCGAGAACAAAATAGTCCTTCAAGCTTTTACAGTTGATATTTGAAAATTTTATTTTCAAATAGAATATTAAGTTATTTAAAAGTTATGTATAAGAAAATGCGTTTTTAGTTCTAGTTTATCTTTATGCGCATGAATATTTTTTATATATGTTTCACTTCCGGTTTGAACTTTCAATTGTGCTTTTTCATAGTGGCGACGACAAGTGGTTGATAAGCCATTGCCTTCAGGTAAAGTGTAGAAAATGAATTTTGATTTACATGATATGAAATGATATTCAGTATATTTTTAGATGCATATTGAAGTCCATAATTACGTATTCCATTTGTTAGTTGTACACCAGTGTGGTTCACCTTTTGGGAAGGGGGGTGGCATGACGGAACATGTGTTGTACTGTTTGATAGGCCTTCTTTATGTATAGTAGAATATGTGTCTCAGGGATAGACCCCTAAAACTTGAAGATCAATACTTTTGTTTTAACACTGTTGTATAGAACTATTTGATTTGGTAGTAGGTACATAGTGTGCCCCTCCTCATCTTAAGTAAAATGTTATCAACTACTACTATCGAATTATCTAGGGTGTGAATTCAAAGGGTTTTGACACAATCTGAGTAAACTGGTATATAGAGTGAAAAGGGAGCTGACAAAGCAGCCATAAATTCTCAGTTGCTTGCTTCAAACTCTCAAAACTTTGGTATAAATCATGAAATGCATAAAAAGTTTTCCCCGTTGAAAGCCAGAATATTGCTCAAAGGCTTTAAGTGCTGAGCATAGGCCTAAATTTTTGCAGACCATCACTGGCAATGGTGACCTCTCCATATGAGAGGGAAATTCTTGAGAGGGACATTTAAGGTGGCTCACTACACGCAGAAATAGTTTCTCAAATCAGTAAATGAGTATGAATCAGGCCTCGATATTAAAGCTGTATGACCCAATGTTCATGTATTATTTTTGTGCATTATTACTGTAAAGCAGATCAATTACTTTATAAAGTTATTAACTTTCCCTTAATTACATGCTTGAAAACATCTGCATGTAAAAGAAAACAGAATATTATTTAGAAAGTAAATAAGTGTGGTACATATATAAATCATCCCATAATAGACGTCTATAAATAGACCCACGCACGTCAGGGGAATCCCAACATGATGTATTAACTCGTTTAGTTTTAAGGCTGAAAGAGCGTAAGACAACGAATTACTAAGAGGTGTTTGATATTTTTATTAAACTTGTGGCACGGTACTGTTGTAACAAAATACACAGCTTTACACAGATAAGACCACCGCTGATCTGAAAGTTTGAACTGGTCAACGTGACACTATCACTTTAAATGGCAGAGTGACGCAGTTATTTGTAAACATCGATTTAAAATCAAATAATTTGGGTTGAAACAGGTGAAATAATGTATGATATATGTCATATACCCTCATAACTACATACGTGCGATATTTTAATAGCGTTTTTACGAGATGGAAAAAAAATATTGTAATTCGGACCAAACAGCTTTAACATATGCCCATCAGTCTGTGAGTATGGCGGACTGACTGGCATTTGTTTTAGTCAGTCCGATGGGACTGGTTAATTTTCTGAAGCATCATTTTGGAAAATCAGCGATTTTTTCCCTTATATAACTGGTACAGATAAATGGTACCATTCCCAATGCCAAAAACCATTGATTTTTCCCAATTTTGAGACTAAAAATTCCCAATTTACTTGCCGAAAAATAGACCGCTGACATCGTAATTTACTTAGTCTGAAACGTTGTACAAGTTAACTAAAATGTCAACTTCCGGTATTAAATCAAAAGTACAGATCATGGCAGTGCACGTGTTTTGTAGAACTATGATGATTCTAAAATGAGCCTATGATGATTCCTTATGTCTCACAACAGCAAATATTACCGTAAAAAAGTTTGTAAAGAGATGACTACTTCTTGTTTTGTTCTCGTTTTGTTCTCGTTTTTCTTTTCTTTTAGTTGAAATCATTTGCCGATACATTGGTAGAGAATTCCCAATTTGTTCGATTTAGACGCTATTTTTCCCAATTGAATGGGTACCAGTACCAGTGGGTAGAAAAAAATCATTGAAAATATACATATGAAATTTTATTCACACATTTGGCATGCTTCGATCTGTAGATATCAGACGAATCTGATTCGTAAATATAAATCCCACATTTAAGTGTTACAATATTGTCTGAGGTATATTGAGTTTAATTTCATTTTAATAACATTAACAAAATATGTTTGATTATTTCTGGAAAACTCTGTTGGAGTGGTAAAATTTTCTGCGGACTGGTTGAAATTATACCCCATCAGTCCGACTGGACTGGTGACATAAAAAATTAGCTTCAAGCCCTGTGAATTGATAAAAGATATGATGATATACAAAAAGTATATATGCCAAAAAGGCAAAAAATATACAAATTTGGATAAAAACCTGATTTTCAAAAAAATTATTTCAACACATATGAACAAAAGACTCTGCAGGATTTGAACTCGAGATTTGCAGTTCACCAGCTCAATGCTTTAACCACTGAGCTACGATGATAGACAAACAAATCGATCGATGCAAATAATTTCACAAAACTTTGAATCGCCATCTTGTGACGTGGTGTCGTACAGAGTGTAAGCTTTAGTTTAGTGAGCTACCTTAACAAAATAGAATCAATCAATTGCACAGTCAGGAGGACTCGTTGGTTGTGCAGAGGACTCGTGGATTTAAACCAATTAAAAATTCTTTGGCAATAGATAATAATATCACAAGAGTTTTGTAAGATCGCAAAAATTATAAATATAAAGTGATCCTCTAGCCAACAAAACACAAACTCATGGTCACTCAGATCAAATTTTTGAAATAACAAACAATTACAAAGTAATTTGAGTCAGAAGTGCTCGAACTTGTCTGTGCATCAGAAAATGAGAGAGTTATTCGGGTTCCTGCTTCCGGTAAGTTGGGAGTGGGTACCCGTGCAACATCAAAGATGTTGGCTTTTTGAGAATCCTTGTGGGAGAGGGTGTTTTCTGACCAGTAGAAACTAGTGAGTTGTACTGTATATAATATTGTCTGTATGTACGCTGTTTTCTCCAAAAAAAGAAATAACATCATAGTTTTCAAAATTTGGCGAATTCACTGGTGTTTCGAATAAGCTTTGCAGGCAACCCACATGATTAAATTATTAAGAACAGTTTACAGTTTGTTTAAATATAAGAATACTTTGAATAATGTGTTTTGATATTCTGTAGGTTGTCAACAACATGGTGAAGAACGTGGACGTGGAGATGAAGGACACATCAAGTCCCAAAAAGAATGCAGACAAATCTGAAGCTTCCAATGGAGTAGAGGAGGAACCTAAAAAGGATCCTGACCTCCTGACCCTTGAGGATGTCAGAGAACATGTACGTCACATAGAAAAGGCTGTTGCTACGAAGGAGCCAAGATACATTTCACGCGTTATTCGTGGTTTGGTATCCATTAGGCGTAGATTGAATCCTCTTGTTCTTCGCAAACTTTTGCAAGGGTATATGAATTCTCAGGTGGCTTTGAAAGAGGAATTGTTAGAGTTTGTAGTAGATTCGGGGCCTGAACCCAATGGAATTGCTTCCTTCAGACCTAAGTCAGGAAAGCTGGCAACTTTACTGCCTGAAGTAGAGACCTATCTTCACTTGCTGGTTGTGATATACCTAATAGATCTGAAGAAATATCCGGAGGCAGTAAAGTGTGCAGAATCGTTAGTACAGAAAGTATCTGCTCAGAATCGTCGAACTCTAGATATGCTGGCTGCCAAATGCTACTTCTACTATTCTAGAGCCTATGAGCTAACTCAGCAGTTGGATAAGATTAGGACATTCTTACATGCTCGTCTAAGAACATCAACACTACGGTCAGATTTTGAAGGTCAAGCCATGCTTCTTAATTTGCTCCTTAGGAATTACCTGAATTTCAACCTGTTTGAACAAGCGGATAAGCTCGTCTCAAAGTCAACTTTCCCAGAGAGTGCTTCAAATAATGAATGGGCACGTTTTCTTTACTACATGGGTCGAATCAAAGCTGCACAGCTTGAATACTCTGAAGCACAGAAATATCTGCAGCAGGCGCTAAGAAAAGCCCCACAGCATAGTGCTGTAGGATTCAAACAAATTGTTCAGAAGCTTTGTATTACTGTGGAGCTTTTAATGGGAGATATTTCGGATCGTCATCTCTTCAGACAGCCGTCCATGAGGAAAACCCTGGCTCCCTATTTCCAGCTTACCCAGGCTGTGCGGACTGGAAATCTGGCCAAGTTTAATGAAGTTCTGGCAAAATTTGGTTCCAAGTTCCAAGGAGAGGATACATACACATTGATCATTAGACTTAGACACAATGTGATTAAAACAGGCATTCGAATGATTAACCTGTCATATTCTCGTATTTCACTCACAGACATTGCACAGAAGCTGATGTTGGACAGTCCGGAAGATGCAGAGTATATAGTTGCGAAAGCCATCCGTGATGGCGTTATTGAGGCCAACATTGATCATGAGAAAGGTTTCGTTCAATCAAAGGAAACCAGCGACGTGTACACAACCCGAGAACCAATGGCTGCTTTTCACAGTCGTATCACTTTCTGTCTTGACATTCATAATCACTCCATCAAAGCCATGAGGTTTCCCCCAAAGTCCTACAACAAAGATTTGGAATCGGCTGAAGAGAGGAGAGAACGCGAACAACAGGAACTAGAAAGTGCTAAAGAAATCGCAGACGAGGACTTTGATGGGTTCCCTTGAATATAAAGTGTTTTTACAAGGCCCCCCAAAATACGTGTGTTTGCAATTGCATCCTGAAAAAAAAGTACCAGTAATATCAATAGGTCCATATGTTCTTGTGATCTTTTTCACAAACTGCTATGAATTTTGTAATCATTGAAATTTTTAAACAGTATGATGAAGTACTAAACAAGCATTGACCTATCTCTATAAACTTTTCAACAAATGTAGGAAAGTTTTGTTTCTAAGCTAAAGTGTTGTGGATGGTAACAGTCAGCACACCTATTTTTTGGCCTAATTTATAATTGATTGTACTGTATTTTCAGTCATTAAATATCTAGTTCAAATGAATTGAATTGAACATATTTTATTGACAAAGCCCCAAAAGGACTCAGCACAAGTTCAGAAACTTAGATAGCCTTCATACAATGCAATAATTCATAAAATTGCCATATGATATGCATATTTATATAAGAAATACAATGAATGAATAAATTGAATATAGCTTGTGTTTATGAAATACAGAGGTAGTATCGTTATATAATATAATACTTTTTTTAAATAGAAAAACTTAAGGATCTTTTTTTTAGTCTTGGACAAAAAGTATATTATTATTATTATTATTTTAGAAAAACAGCCACATTCATTAAGAAAAGGTTGAATAACCTTGAAAAGTTTTAGATTTTGTATCATTTCCCCATGGCATGAAATGCATATTTATAATATATATATATATATATATCATTGAATTTTTTTTAATATACCAGTCAAATTGTTGAATGAGTTTAAGGTAGCTCCACCCTCAGGGCTCTGTATTTAATTTATCAAAATTAATGGTTGAAAGTATTGATTTCCACTCTGACAGTATAGTTTAATTAATAACCAAAGAATTTTGGACATACCAACACAGAAGCTTTCAATGGTATAGAAAATCGCACATTTTCGTGAAAAATAAAAGATAATACATTGTATGTAGAGGACCTTGAACAAGTGCTTATGAAATTTATGAAATAGTTAACGGAATTAATAATTCCCGAGCCTTGGCGAAGAAAGTATTCAAATCCAGTAACGAATTTCATGTCATAAGCACAAGTATAAGATTCTATTTATCACACAACTACAATTTTAAAAATGCACAACCCGAATGTCGCAGAAATTTTTTGCTTTCCAAAAAATTGTGACGTAGCTACGTCAAGGTTTGAAGAAACTTGAAAAAAAAATTCACCTCATAAAAGACACAAAATCCTCTTGGAACAACCTTTGTGACAAAACAAGGTCTTTTACCGTCAATGTAACAATTTCAAAGGGTGACATGTTTTTTGATGTGGTGCATGGATAATTGACCTACCTAATTTGCATAATTATGAACCTGTGATACGAGTTCATATCGTTTTTCCGAACCTGTGTTATGAACCTGGGAAAAATAGATAAAACTTGTGAAAATGGCAAATTTCTAATGTCAACAGTTTAGAAAAACTGCTAATTTATAATGTATAATAATCATACAGTAGAGGGAATACCAGCATAGGAGTTATTGCCCTTGATAAAAAAAATAAAAGTTATAAATAATAGATTATCTATGGGAAATATTTATAAGCTTTTTCAATACCAATAGTTTACTAATTATATCTCCCCTCTTTCAGGGGGAGACAATTTGTGTTTGTACTTTCTTGTGAACGCTTCTCTTTGACTTATTGGATAGACTTGAAACTTTGTACAATGCTTCATTCCCAGTTGTAGATGTGCATATTGATGGGATAGGCGGATCCTAATATTTTCCTAAAAGTTATAGTGGATCTAAGAGGGATGGAGGATGTAAAATAGCTTGTGAACACATTTGTACAATGTTTCATATGCATTTGAATTTTTCATTTGTAGTTGTGCATATTGGTGGGATGGAGCAGTGGAGGATGTAAAATAGCTTGTGAACACTTCTCCAATATGGCTTATTGGATAGATTTGAAACTTTGTACAATGCTTCATTGCCATTTGTAGATGTGCATATTGATGGGACAGGAGGATCCAATTATTTTTTTAACAGTTATAGTGGATCTAAGAAGGGTATAAGATGAATGCTTCTCCTCCTATAATGGCTTATCCGATAGAAGAAAATTTTGTACAATATTTCAGTGCCATTTGCTGATGTGCATATTGTTGGGACAGGAGTATCCAATTGTTATCTTTAATGTTATAGTGGATTTGAGGGTGTAAAATAGGTATGAACATTTCTCCTTTGTGGCTCATCGGAGTTTGTAATGTCTATCTTCCTGCTCATGCTTTCTCCTCCATACTATGCAGTACATTAAGGCGAGGAAGTTTCATTTGGAGCACTTTCAGTTTTGGGAACTGGGAGGCATTTCTTTTTCATAAAAACAATTTCTTTTTTTTTTTTCATTGAGTAGAATTCCTCTAAAAGATGCGTAAACTTTAAATTATTGAAGATTTTATGCAAAATTTATGACATCACATGAGAATCCGAGTCACACCCGCTGTGAGCCCTATATCCTGATCAGGTAAACGGAGTTATCCGTAGTCAAAATCAGTGTGCCAAGAATGGTCTAACAATCAGTATGAAACACGTCAGAGAGCATTTGACCCAATGATAGGTTGTATTGGCAAACGAGATATGCTGCTCTGGGAATCGAAAAAATTAGAATATGATGCTCTGGGCAATTTCATACTTATGATTTCATAGTAAGCAACACACTCTAATGGCTCGTTATTGTTGTTTTGTTTTGCTTGTTTGTTTTTTAGCTCACCTGAACCGAAGATTCAAGTGAGCTTTTCTGATCGCTTTTTGTCCGTCGTCTGTCTGTCCGTCTGTCTGTTAAACTTTTCACATTTTCGACTTCTTCTCCAGAACCACTGGGCCAATTTCAACCAAACATGGCCAAAAGCATCCTTGGGTGAAGGGCTTTCAAGTTCGTTCAAATGAAGGGCCATGTCCCTTTCAAAGGGGAGATAATCACAAAAATAGGGTGGGGTCATTTAAAAATCTTCTCAAGAACCACTGGGCCAGAAGAGCTGAAATTTACCTGAAAGCTTCCTGACATAGTGCAGATTCAAGTTTGTTCAAATCATGGCCCCCCGGTGGTAGGATGGGGCCACAAGGGGGGATCAAAGTTTTACATACAAATATATAGAGAAAAACTTTAAAAATCTTCATCTCAAGAACCACTAAGCCAGAAAAGCTGAGATTTACATGAAAGCTTCCTGACATAATGCAGATTCAAGTTTGTTCAAATCATGGGCTCCGGGGGTTGGATAAGGCCACAATAGGGGATCAAAGTTTTACATACAAATATATAGGAAAAATGTTTAAAAATCTTCTCAAGAACCACTAAGCCAGAAAAGCTGAGATTTACATGAAAGCTTCCTGACATAATGCAGATTCAAGTTTGTTCAAATCATGGGCTCCGGGGGTTGGATAAGGCCACAATAGGGGATCAAAGTTTTACATACAAATATATAGGAAAAATGTTTAAAAATCTTCTCAAGAACCACTGAGCCAGAAAAGCTGATTTTTACATGAAAACTTTCTGACATAGTGCAGATTCAAGTTTGTTCAAACCATGCCCCCCCCCCCCCCTGGGGGGGGGGGGGGGTAGGATGGGGCCACAATAGGGGATCAAAGTTTTACATACAAATATATAGGGAAAAACTTTAAAAATCTTCTTCTCAGGAACCACTAAGCCAGAAAAGCTGAGATTTACATGAAAACTTCCTGACATAATGCAGATTCAAGTTTGTTCAAATCATGGGCTCCAGGGGTTGGATGCCTGGGGCCACAAGGGGGATCAAAGTTTTACATACAAATATATAGTTAAAATCTTTTTCTCAAGAACCACTGAGCCAGAAAAGCTGATTTTACATGAAAACTTTCTGACATAGTGCAGATTCAAGTTTGTTCAAATCATGACCCCTGGGGGGTAGGATGGGGCCACAAGGAGGGATCAAAGTTTTACATACAAATATATAGGGAAAAACTTTAAAAATCTTCTTCTCAAGAACCACTAAGCCAGAAAAGCTGAGATTTACATGAAAGCTTCCTGACATAATGCAGATTCAAGTTTGTTCAAATCATGGGCTCCGGGGGTTGGATGGGGCCACAATAGGGGATCAAAGTTTTACATACAAATATATAGGAAAAATCTTCTTCTCAAGAACTACTGAGCCAGAAAAGCTGATTTTTACATGAAAACTTTCTGACATAGTGCAGATTCAAGTTTGTTCAAATCATGGCCCCCGGGGGGGTAGGATGGGGCCACAAGTGGGGGGGGGGGTTCAAAGTTTTACATACAAATATAGGAAAAAGCTTTAAAAATCTTCTCAAGAACCATTGGGTCAAAGAAGTTGACATTTACATGAAAGTTTTCTGACATAGTGTAGATTCAAGTTTGCAAAGGGTAGTTTGGGCCATAATAGGGACTAAGGTTTTACATGCAAATATATATGGAAAGTCTTCAGATATGGGCCAAGGTGACTCAGGTGAGCGATGTGGCCCATGGGCCTCTTGTTTGTTTTGTTTTTTGACTTGCGAGTTGATAGTGAATTTTTATAAATGAAGTTGAAGTTTTGAAAGAAAAAACACTGAGTCTTTCAATCTTATTTTATATAAATTGCAAATAAGATGTACTTAACACTGCCTTTTGCTATTGTGTCTTGTTAAGGGTGACATGAATTGTCACTTGTTTTTCAATAAAGGACGTCCAAACTTAAGCCGTGACATACATTTAATGGGAGGACTTTTTTCCCTAAAAAAAACCCGAAAAATTTGCGTCATTTTATTAATTTTACCTTACCACAAATGACAGAAAATAGTAAAAATGACTGCTCAGGAGACATATTTCTAGCCCTATAAAATCTGTAAAATCCAGGAGCTTCGCCCATGACTCACTGGGAGCATCAAGGCGGCCCCCAGACCCCTTGCCTCAAAAAAGTTGCGCGCCCCCTAACTGCAATTCCTGTATCCGCCCCTGGCCCCTGATGATTTAGTAAAACATCAAAGTTTGAATTATGCAATTTACAATGCATTTATGCGCAGTTATTGACACAGTTTATTTTATGCACATAGCCCTGTTTTTATTTGATGAATATTTACTACACAAATTTCTAAATTTGCACTGGATTTTCAAACGAGAGTTTAATTGTAGAAATATGTCATTTTTCATCTCACTATTGTAAACCCTTTCATGGAAAAATATGATATGACAAGATCTTTGACAATATTTTCCCGTTGTTCAATCAAACATCAATTTCATTGAGACTGAATTCTTAATCAGGTACTACTAATGATGAAACGCAATCACACTAAATGTGTTCTTATGATGGACTGATGAGGGATTTTCATTAGTTTTTAGAGCCCTGTGTTGGCTGTCATTGCTCTCTTCTACATGTAAATGGACACATATTTGTGTAATTATGCTTTGAATATATTTATCATATTTGTCCTTGGAAATTCTTTCTAAAATATGTTTTAACAGTTTAATTGCTGGATTCAGCGTAGCGCGGCATTGTGCAATGAAGAAGAAGGAAAAAAAAAAAAAAAAAAAAAAAACCAGAGAAAAAACTCGTAAAACAAGGTAACTAATAAATCTATCAAGAAATAAACGCTATCTCATTCTGATATAAATTGCAAATAGGTAAATGAAATCCACACCAATATTGTCACGATAGTTTAATAGTTCTCAAGAAATAAGTAATTTGGAACAACCTAGTAGTTCTGGACATAAAGTACACTAGTCCCATCACTTGTCTGTTCTCAGGGATCGACACACTCAATCATAACCTCTGAAAATACAGAAAACAGTCATCATCATCATTTCTATATGGTCTTCATTAATTTTCTTGTGATAATTGCAATACACAGCTGTGGGAGTATTAGGGAGTGTGTCAAACTTAGAAATATTTAAGCATTACATTTAATATACAGCTGGTTAAGCAGTATAAAATCAAACATTGCATCGAGGATACAGTGTATTTAGAAGAATGAAATTAAATTCTGCATCCGGGACAATCTGATTTAAAACCAGATGGCTACATCAGGATTTGACGTAACCTAATAGAAGATCGAAAACGTCCGCATGATCTTTCGTTAAGCCAATCAAATTCACGCTACCAGCGATTCTTTGCGTCAGTATATACGTTAGAGGTGACTGCGGGTATGATTGGAGACCGCACACCTGTCATAAACATGCAAGATTTGCATTCTCTGCGGTTTCGTTTTGTTCAGACGTTAAAAAATCCCGATGGAGAGGAAACAATCTAAAAATTCTTTGATAGAAAATTAAACTAGAAAGAAAACAGCCGATTATTCAAATTGTATTCATCCCTATTCATACGTGAATCGTAATTGCCATTATACCAAATATCGTTGTATCTATCTCGTACGTTTTGTTATTTGTGTGAACTAAAATTTAATATATTAGGCATTTTTACGAAAGTTTTGAAAAGCCTTGTGTGAGCACATACAATTTCATGGAGTAGAGATTGCTGTGACTTGTATACAAATACTTCTCATTACCAGCACATTAGAGTTATCGCGCTTTGATGATTCTTGTGCGTCATTGGTAAGAAAATGCACAAGTCTCGCGAGCAAGTGCGAGATTACTGGGACATAAACGAAACGTTCATAGCACCCCCCCCCCCCGCCTTTTTTTTTTAAGTTTAAGTATATGGTGAACTTTTAAATAAAATAGCCATTGGTCAAACTGTATTTTAAAAATATACTAACACTAGTTTATCAAGGATGTTACATGTTTTTTTTTAAACTCCACTACACCTATTATAAAAATTCCAAACAACGATGTTCTCTGTCCTAAGTCAATCAATATTTTGTAATTTTCAAAATAGCTTAGATGCAGTTTAGAAACGCATTTGTTGTGTTAATTAGTGTTATAAACGTCTTTAAAAATGCAGTTTGGCAAGTATATAACTTATACTAAAATATTTGAAAATGAGAGAGAGAGAGAGGGGGGGGGGCATTAACGATTACAAAGTTCATGCCATATGAACCTGTCCAAATTGTATAAAATAGAATGTCTTCATAATCTGACAGAATAATCTTAATAACATATGAATCCCATTAATTACAAGAAAAGTTATTGTGTCGGATGTGCATGAATTGGTTTTTCCCTTCACAGTTCTTCTTGCGACTGATGCTTTATATCGGTCAGATTTGGCAGATTTGGTACCTGCACTCCTTCACATAGTTTAATAAGTTCGTCTGTTTTCTTGTAAGAATAATCAATTCCTTTTGCCTTTAGAATTTTAATCAGTGTCGTGGTTTGCAGTCGGTTATAATATGTATTCGATACCATAATTTATATTACGTATGCCTAAGTAATGTTTACGTATGTTGTCCCGGTAGCACAACTTTACGCGCCTTTAATTTGAAGAGTTCCACTAATGGAAATGATAAGTATTGATTGAGAATAGACTGAATAGCCGTCATTATCTGTAAGGCGCAACCTCATTGGTTGATAGTTCTCATTAATATTCAAAACGAAAGGGCATGCGAACGTGACGCTAAGTCAGATCCTAGTGTAGCGATCTACGTGAGCGGATTAAAGGATCTTATTTTAATTTAGCGATCTACGTGAGCGGATCAAAGTATCTTATTTTAATTTGATATGTTGAACGTATATAGTGCCGACTTTAAATAAAATTTACTTTACTTTAATTTAGAGATCTACGTGAGCGGATCGAAGACGTTATCTTAATTTAGAGATCTACACGTGAGCGGATCAAAGGATCTTATTATAATCACATTGGCATTCCAGATACAGCGTATGAAGAAGTATAGAAATGAATACTGCATCCGTGATAGAGCATATTATGAATCATAAAATTAAGCATTGTATCCGAAAGATTATATTTTGTTATAGGAAAAAAATATACATAAAACTTCATTTTCTGTGTACATGCATCCACAATCCCTTGATCAGATATCTATATAATCATTGTATCAGTAGTATGAGCGATCTCCGTATCAGAAATTAAATTACTAACTTACATACACATTTAACCAATGTTTAATCAGCAACTTACTCATGGTTGTCCAAATTGGTCAGTTTTAGCATGACTTTGCATCAGGCGATGCGCGCAACGCAGTCACATGTAGCTGAACTGTATACTGATCCCGGGAAACAAGCCTTTGTCAGCCAGCCAATGTTAACTTTCTGTTCAAAATAGGCAGTGCCTAGGTGGGAAGGGCGCTTATCACATCCTGAAGAAATATAATAACATTGCAAAGTAGTAGGATTGACGATTAAAGTAGGGGTCTAGTAGCGCGACGTCATGTCCGGATCGAACTCTGGTATTGGTTCACGTACTATTATTATCAAACGTATTTTTACATTTACCTGGATGTTTTTTAATTTAGAAAATGAATACGATAACACTCAATCACTTATATTTGAGTAGACTATGGCTCCAATCTTCTTTCCATTTTTTGTCATCTAATTCACACATAAAACCAGAGGTACATATTTGTTTAATTGATATACAGGGGTATTACATGTTAAAATTATCTGTAAATTAAACAAAAATTCATGATATGCGATAATGCACTTGTGGAATCAAATAAAACAATTCTGCACTTGTTATATATTTGTTATCTTGTTATATATTTCTTATCTTCTATTATGTGAAAATCATCTTCAAAATGGCTATTTTGGCCAAAAAATGTAAATATAAATTGAGATGCTGTGAAAATATTATGCTGAGAAAGGGCAGATTTTTTAAATGTATTTTAACAAGCATTCATATATGAACATGATATGTGAGTTTGAATGAAAAATCACAAGTCAAATTTTTAAAATATTCATATTAGTGGTGTTGCAGTGCCGTATTTTTGACTGCCGAGGGCCTGTATTGAGTTCAATTTTGTACCACCATTATTAAAAAACATGAAACTGTGTTAAAATTTCACTTTTAATTATTTAGTTAAACATATTTATTTCATATTTGAGGAAAAAAATTGCAGCATCATACCTCAAACAAAATTTTATGGACATATTCTAGGACTTCTTCAATGAATTTTGATATTGCCGTTTGACAAATGGGGGTACACGTAATAAAAATACCATAATTTACTCATTATACTGATAACCCCCCATTTTTTTGTTTTTATCATACCCTCAAATGAACAATCTAAGTATTTAAACTCAAATTTTTGAGAAATCACAAGTAGGTCCAGGACTAGGGACCTACCTTAATAAGACGAGAAATGAAGCTGAAATGACAGTTCGCACTTCATGATAATAAGAATTATAATGGTCTTGTTCAGAATTGCAGCAAAATTAAAATGTCTCCCAGACATATATCAAAATGCAATTCAGAATACACGTATCAACACTTCGCCACGAGTTACGTCCCTTTGGCGGAGTCCCATTCTCTACTCGCACTATATACTCTGTCAACGGTCAATTTACAGAAATCTTGTAAAAGTTTCTAATATCCAACATTTATGTTTTGGACTAAATATTTAGTCATATTATGGAATGACTTCTGTGCAATTAAATTGATATTTAATGTAAATTGATTAAAATCGCTGCAAGTGTATTACTAGTACCCATAGTTCGGCTCCAGTTACACGAACACTGATTTGAACTGAAGATGAGGCCCTCATCACATTTCTTCACAACCAGCCCCCCGTAAGGTTTATACTCAATAAATCGTTTGGGATCTGGATGAGCAGCTAACAGGCAATCTGAAATATAAACAATTCAACTTTTAGCATATTCTTTTCTATAATTTATTTACTCATTCATTATTTCTTATATTAAGGAGGAATGCTACACCAGAGAAATTTGATGCGAATGTAAAATGGAGAATATATACAATATGTTGAATAGAAAATTGTCATATTGGTTTTATAAAGTCAGAAATTGCAGTTTTAGTAGAATGTAATTTGGAAAAAAACGAAACCCCTCATCCATGTTTTAAAAAGAAGTCAGTCATTTTGACAATTTAGTACATGTATATCTCAATATACTGATTTAAGAAACTCTTTCAAGGTGTAGCGAGCCACCTGAACAAAGGATAGCATTCTTGAAACAAGTGTCTAGGATTTTTTTAACATGATTATAAGGATAATATATCGTTTAAGTACATGATAAGTCTTTCATAATCCCTTCCTCAAACTCCCCTTTAACCAACTAATACAAGAGTTCTACAGGACAAATCGCTTACCTGTTTGCATTTCATGATGTTATGTTTTCATTATGGGCCGCCATATGTAGCGCGGAGTTTTGTTCTATGTATTATATACATTTATTCAATGCGTGTCTACAGGGCAAATATTGTATTCTTAGATACATGTACATGTAATGTAAAAAAAAAAAAAAAAAAAAAAAAACAACAAAAAACCCCGCAGTATATACTTTTAGACAGTCTGTAGTACAGCGTAATATCGTGGTGTTAAAATATTAAACGTTAATGAATATTGCTAGATGTAAGTATAATACATTGTTAATACGTAACAATCACCAAGTAAACTTTTAAGAGTGCAAGGTTAAAGCAAGGTCGCAATACGTTAATTAAGGTATTCAATGTATAAGAGTCATATTTTATATCTAGTAAATAAATGGTGGGATGTTTGTAATCATGGTATCATTTTGAAGAGTTCACCAAAGAAAAATAATTCACCACAGGCATCTTCAAAATTTTGATTACTGCTTCGTAACCAGCATTTTACATTGTTCAAGTGTATGTGAAGAGCATGTTTTATCAAACTATTGTTAAAAGAAATTGTATTTTACATACCCATATCTTTGTGAAAAGTTACATACACTTTCTCTTTATGAAAGAATGAAATAAAATTAATCATTTGCCGTAAAATTATTTAGAAAATTGGATTTTATTTTTACCAAGGGTGGATAACTCTTTAAAAAACATCTCAAGTGTGAACAGGTCAGCTTCTAATCATTACAAAATTGTACATTATCCTTTCGGTATTCATTGAATAGCTTAAATTGGCTAATATTGCAGCAAGTGTTAAAGTGCAAATCGTTTTAGGAAGTAACTCCTCAACTTTTGAACACAACCGCATAGAATGCTATAAGTATATGTAGATACTAGTTGACGTATACTTTGTATTAGATATTTACCTTGTTAAAGAATTGTAGATGTCAATTCAAATCTAGAAAGTGTTGTGATAAATAGTACAACCTTTTATCGGGGAAAGATTGTTTAAAATCAAAGTTATGCATCTGCAGGGTTTTACCTTTTTCATTTCGTTTAATTATATTTCTCATAGCTCCTATATAAGGAATGGAAAATCTGGAAAATTAATGATGTAACAATTAATAACATACAATACGTTCCAAAATTTAAGTACAGCGGAAAAATTCAGTAAGATGATCTTCTCACATAAACCAGTCAATTCATATCAAAATATATGCATATAAAAATTACAAAGTACAGCTGGACAGGACAATCGTTATTTTTTTTCATTGTGATGAACAAATTGTTTCGTGTTGATTTTAAATATTCAGCGTATTCAATCCATAAATTGGGGTTTGTGCCCACATCCCATGTTAATAACATAATCTACGCTTTATAATGTAAAATATCGCGTTATCACACGCAAGTTACGCGTTTCTTCTTGAAAGTTTCGCATTATACTAGTAACTCAATTTTTTTCAGCTACGAAAATAACCTCAGTGTTCCCCAATTACAAACTTAAAGTCATGATTTCTTCGATATAAAAACAGTGTAACTTGCAAACTAAGCATCCTTACATTGCACCTCATCAAAGAAACAGATTGAATCGCTAAGGATAATTCTTTTCAGAGATTTAGAAACAGACTACATGAATTCAATGAAAAAGTTAATGCATTTACTGATTAAATGTCATTCATCGTGAATGTAAAACTTATAAGGTACCAATTTTGATGCACCAGGTGCGCATTTCGACAAATTATGTCTCTTCAGTGATGCTGAACCGAAATGTTTGAAATCCGAAATAACAATGAAGTTTAAGAGCTATTTTAGGGGAAAACAGAGTGCCAAAAAAGTGGAGTCAAATTCGTCTAAGGATAAGAGCTATGCGTGAGGGAGATAGTCCTTAATTTTGAAATGAATATCTAAATTTTATCACAGCAATTAAATATACATCCGTATTTTCAATGTAATTCAATTTTATGAACTTATACATGATGACGTATAGTTTTCATGGCGACCAGTCATTCAAATTACCCTTCAAAAATTACTATCGTATATTTATATAAATTTTCGACCTACACATGGGTTGACAGAACATTTTAGCAATAAATCTTTGCTAAACGATTTCTATACATGATTTGTTTATAGATATTTCCAAATGTTAGAATAAGACATGATAAACATACCTTTATATCATTTGTTGATACTTATAAATGTGTCTACATTTATCATGATTATATTTGCCTACTAGACTTATTAAAATTTCCCAGAGACATTTTAATTTTCAAACATTGGAAATTACAAAGAATATTGAGCACTATAAAATTGTAATTTCAAGTAAAGCTACTAAACAGTTATGAAATCATCATTTTAAACTTTTATATTCATATTACCATCTGTCCCGTGAGGACTTCGATGTCGATTTCTGTCGTTGATAGCAACAAAGACTTGCAAAGAGCAAAACCAACACACCAACACACCTACCAGGTAACAATTCATGCTTGAAATAAAACAAAATCAATGTCAGTTCTGAATTTAAAGAAAATAGTTTTAATTTCTGTTCAATTCACATTGTACCGTGACCCGACTCATCCACGAAAATAGTTTTAATTTACTTCCATAAAAATATATGAATAAATTGACGGTCGTAATTTTCTTCAAAGCATGATATAGGCAACATGTTTTACTGTTATTGCATGCCCTGATGACAAAAATAAGGCAACTTTATGTTTGTTCTCTGAAATGATATGTGCATTTATTACATCTTTTAACAAAAATCCCCCAAAACTGTCATGGCTTGCTTGATAAATGCTGATTGTTACCAATATTTTAGTGTTATACCGATAAATCCTGTTGGTGCAAAGAGTTCATATTTACTGTTGTTTATACTTTGGGTTCTGCTATTAACAGTAAGTGCTGAGAAACATTGTCGGTGATACGAAGTGCTGAAACAAAATGGAACTATGATAACATGATAAAAGGGGTGTTCATAAAAACTTTTCTTTCAAAAACATTTTTTTTTCATTTTATGTTTATTGTATTTCAACTTATTGAGAATATTGATGAGATAACCTGGTTAAAATATTTTCTACTTTCTTAATTTTTTGAACTTCTTGATAAAGATATTCGGAACCATTTTAGGTGGGACATTCATACTTTGTATGCAAATTCTTCTTGGCCAGGCCTTATTATTTCGCGAAGTTTGACTTTGTGACCTTGATCTGGAAATTTAACCTATTTCTTATAAAACTCTTGCATATTTAATATCTTTTGAACTATCTAAGATAGATCTTTCACATTCTGTGTATAAATTTCTCACGAGTTTTAACTAATTAAGTAATACATGTACTTAGTGGATCTATAAATGTGCTTGTATTTCAAGTGATTCTCGTGAGTTGTTGTATAATAGTTGTTAGATTACTGCTGTTTACACACACACACACACACACACACACACACACACACACACACACACACACATATATATATATATGAATCAGCTTGATCAGCTTGTCCGTCTATCTGTAGACATGGTTTTGTACTTGCATTATCTAAAAAACAAAACGATGATTTTTTCTGAAAATTTGTACCCTCATTACTCACTATATGAAGATGTGCTCCTGGTTTTTTTTTTAATACTGATTGGACATTTGTTCTTCAATCTACAAACGTTCGTCTACTTATGGACGTGGTCTCGTTTTAAACTAAACAGAGTATATCTAAAAATTTATAAAGATATTTGATTTAAACCTTATAGATACATTGTTCTTAGACTGAAGTTATTCATTTCCTATTTCAAATCAGAATATTCAAAGGGCATTAAAATATTATACTAATTTCTATTTTTCTGAATTGGGGGGGGGGGGGGGTCTCTTTGCCTCGAGAATATTTATAAAACAAATTAAAAGGTTTGAATCAGACCTTCTACATACATATTTTATTAACGTAAAATAACGTTTATGTATCACACATTTTGATCTATAGTGAATGAAAGGTGAATGTAAAGAACAGTGATCAATCTCATAACTCCTATGAAAGAGAAGATAACGAGCAGTGATCAATCTCATAACTCCTATAAAGGTGAGTATAACGAACAGTGATCATTCTTATAACTCCTATAAAGGTAAATATAACGAACAGTGATTAATCTCATAACTCCTATAAAGGTGAGTATAAGGAGCAGTGATCAATCTCATAACTCCTATAAAGGTGAAGATAACGAACAGTGATTAATCTCATAACTCCTATAAAGGTGAGTATAACGAACAGTGATCATTCTTATAACTCCTATAATGTAAAACTTATACAGTACCAATTTTGATGCACCAGATGCTCATTTCGACCAATAATGTCTATTCAGTGATGCTGAACCGAAATTTTTGAAATCCGAAATAACAATATACTTGTTGGAGCTATTTTAGGGAAAAACAAAGTGCCAAAACGTGGAGCTAAATTTGTCGAAGGATAAGAGCAATGCATGAGGGAGATAATCCTTAATTTTGAAATGAATTTCTAGATTTTATCACAGCAATTAAATATACATCCGTATTTTCTTGCTAG
Organism: Ostrea edulis; assembly: GCF_947568905.1. NCBI lineage: Eukaryota > Metazoa > Mollusca > Bivalvia > Ostreida > Ostreidae > Ostrea > Ostrea edulis. The sequence continues at coordinate 22,050,178 of NC_079173.1, read as the reverse complement.
TAACGAAGTACTTAGCTACTGGGCTGTAGAGACCCTCTGGGACTAACAGTCCACCAGCAGAGGCCTCGACCCAATAAGCAATACAAAATAGCGAATTGGGCAAACACGGACCCCAGGATATACCATTTCCATACCTGCTCATATACTAACGAATTAGTACAATCCCATATCTCAAAACTACAAATTTGATATTAACGACAAACTAACAACACAACTTTATGATAAAAGGGATGAGTTGAGCTTCTCCGTCGTGAAATTCCCTTCTTGATGTAGAAATAATCCAGTATCACCTGCATATGGTGTTTATATCTCTCAACTGATTCGATACACAAGAGAGCTTGTTCTACATATGGTCAATTTTTAAATCTAGACAGGCTACTGACAAACAAGTTGATGGTACAGGGGTTCCAACACTTTCGTTTAAAGTAACCATTTCTCAAATTCTATGATCGTTACAACGATCTAGTTTGCCAATACAACCTATCATTAGGTGCAATGCTATCTGATGTGTTTTATACCGATTGTTATGCCTTTCTTGGCACACTGATATTGACTACGGATAGCTCCGTTTACATGATCAGGAAATAGGGCTCACGGCGGGTGTGATTGGTCGACAGCGGATCCTTACACCTCCTAGGCACCTGATCCCACCTCTGGTATATCCAGGGTTGCGTGTTTGCCCAATTCTCTATTTTGTATTGCTTATAGGAATTATGAGATTGATCACTGTTCGTTATCTTCATCATTCATTAACTTTGATATATATATATATATTATGCTATAGAGATATTTCTTTATGGCAAGTTGATTTACCAGGAAGAAATATCTCCTAATTGATACAAAAGTTAAAAAAAAAGATGTCTACTATAAATTTTCAAAAAGAAATTCAGCGTCTTTCTCTGAGAGATATGTCGTAAAGCTAAAAATGTATATCCATTTCCATTTTACCACATTGATTTCTTCCATATATGTTCTTCATCATTTATGTGATATTAAGCTATATAAAAAAAGACAGAAAAGTTAGAGGAGGTTGTAGGGACGGCGTTCAGTGGTTGTACAAGGCTGATCCTAGCGAGTTATATGAGAACTCTCTAGTCAGCTTCAGAACCAGTACAGTTATTTTTATTTGATTTTATGAGTAGTATATTGCATATGTACATGTACATTTCTTGTGACTTGACCGTTCTTTTGATACCTAAGCTTTTTACCTTGACCTTGGGACACTTTTCTGTTGCGACTGGGGGCAAAGTTTTCACAAATACAGGTTGTTTTTGAGGAGGGGTTTAGTTTTTGTTTCCATTTAATAATATTAATTTTTTGGTTAGAAGATGACAGTGTCAGACGCTCATATAGAGAAGAACCAAACGTTCACCCCAACCCTCTCCTGAGCTTGGTAAATAGATTTTAATCTATTTCTAACCTTCAGACAATCCTTGTCAATTTAAAGCAAGAAGACAATGACTTCGTCAAAATCAGTAAATACATATTACGAAGGAATTAGACGCTGAGCTTTTATTTTAGTGCAGCGAATAACAAGAGTTTTCAAACTTTTCAAGATTTGCCTTCATAACTATAAATTCTTCAACCAGTAAATGAACTTGTGATCTAGTGATTAACAGTTGACTCTTATTGAGCTAAGTACAGAGACAGTTATATCTAGATAGATATAGATAATAATGCAAGGTGAAGATAACGAACAGTGATCAATCTCGTAACTCCTATAAGCAATACAAAGTAGATAGTTGGGCAAACACGGACACCTGGACACACCAGAGATGGGATGAGGTGCCTAGGAGGAGTAAGCATCCCCTGTTGGCCGGTCACACCCGCCGTGAGCCCTATATCCTGATCAGGTAAACGGAGCTATCCGCAGTCAAACTCGGTGTGCCAAGAACGGCTTAACAATCGGTATGAAACACTTCAGACAGCATTTGACCCAATGATAGTTTGTATTGACGAACTAGATCGTTATAACGACAATATAATTTGCGAAATGCTGACTTTAATCGAGACTGTTGAAACCCCTGTACCATCAACTTGTTTGTCAGTAGCTTACCTCGATTTAAAAACTGACTATACGCAGAACGAGCTCTTGCATATCGAATCAGTTGAGATAATAATAATAATAAAAAGTTGATGGGATTGATTTCGAAAGATAAAAACAGGATGGTGTTTCAATTACAGTATTAGCATACTGTAGAATCATTTAAATTCGTGGGGGCCAATTTTCGTGGAGTGCTGAATTTTTACGGGTTCGTGGGGACCTGATTTCGTGGATTTATATATTTGTAAGATTCTTGTATACTAGTTGTCTTTATTCGTTGAGGATGTAAATTCGTGGGTGAGGGGTACCAACGAATTTCACGAAAATTGAGCCACCACGAATTGTAATGATTCAACTCTATTCACTGTTTTGTTATGTCTTATGATGCATATAATTGAAGAGTGAATTGAAATCCCCTTAAAAACCACAATTTCAATCCTATGTTTCCACGGTCGTTCTGTACTCATATACGTATGATGCCTATTTACTGTTCATAGTTGTCCTCGCTGAATAGTACCTGCTCTTTTCATTGTGACGTCCAATGTTTTGATAGATTTTGGCTATGGATCACTCCGTTTACTTGATCGAGGTATAGAACTCACGGCGGGTGTTAGCGACGAACAGGGGATGTTTACTCTTCTTAGACACCAATTTTACCCTTGGTGTGTCTAGGGCTCCAATTATGCCCTTCTCTCAGTTTTGTATTCTTCATAGGATTTGAAATTTTATCATTTTTCGTTATCATCGCTTTTTCATTTAACAAATACATGTAAAAACGACAAATGCTATGTTTTTCCAATCTTTCTGGTTAATGTTCCACGATCTTAGATTGAAACATATGCTAGGAAACCGAAAATAAAACATCGACATCGCTGTCCTCAGTACCGGTAAACAATCGTATAATTTAGAAAGGTTTTACAGTATTGATATATCCACTGTTTTGTTATGTCTTATGATGCATATAATTGAAGAGTGAATTGAAATCCCCTTAAAAACCACAATTTCAATCCTATGTTTCCACGGTCGTTCTGTACTCATATTCCGTATGATGCCTGTTTACTGTTCACAGTTGTCCTCGCTGAATAGTACCTGCTCTTTTCATTGTGACGTCCAATGTTTTGATAGATTTTGGCTACGGATCACTCCGTTTACTTGATCGAGGTATAGAACTCACGGCGGGTGTTAGCGACGAACAGGGGATGTTTACTCTTCTTAGACACCAATTTTACCCCTGGTGTGTCTAGGGCTCCAAGTATGCCCTTCTCTCAGTTTTGTATTCTTCATAGGATTTGAGATTTTATCATTTTTCGTTATCATCGCTTTTTCATTTAAAGACCCAATTTTAAGTTAACACCCCCAAATTATAAGCTGCTTGTCAATCAAACATTTAACAATAGATCTCAGGTGGAGTGACATCTGCATACACTGTGGTCTGGAGCTACCCCAGAGAGGTGTTTTGATAACAATAACTGCTAGTAGCTACAGGCATTGGTTAGATCTTGAGGAGGCCCAGTATAACTGAGTTTTGATAGCATTGACCTGTCCACAACTGCTATTTTCTTGTAATTCAATTGTTTTTAAAAAGACCCCTGAACAATGCAATTTCAATATAATTGTTATTTTCTCCCCTCTATGTACGTGTATTATAAATTCCAAAATCAGAAATCAAACAATAATTTGCACAATAATTTCTAAAACTTGTAACTTATCGAAATAATTTATGTCATCAATTTATGATACCTTTATATTTATGACAGAAATTATTCATTGAGTCAATGACTGAGAGAAAGAGTGGGTGGATGTAGAATATGTGTCAGCTACCCTTAGTAATACAACTATTATTCAAACACTATGACCACAGAAACTCTGCAGAGGTCCCTGAGACAGGTCCTGTGTATAAAAAAGCATGGACAGGTAGATTTCTACCATGTTCTGTCTCTGTGTATTTCTTTGAGTGTCATGGGATATAGCAATTAACACCTTTGTAGACCCTGGCCACTCCAGGTAAATAACATCTGTTTAGATTAGGCTCCAACTACATTTTCAATGACCGTACGGTCATGAGATGGGTCTTTAAGAAATACATGTAAAAACGACAAATGCTGTGTTTTTCCAATCTTGCTGGTTAATGTTCCGCGATCTTAGATTGAAACGTATGCTAGGAAACCGAAAATACCGGTAAACAATTGTATAATTTAGAAAGGTTTGCCTTTGTTTTTTAGTTGCTAATTGTCCTTTATGTAAAAACAAATGTAGGCATTGATTGATTGTATATTATCTAATGTCCATCTCGATAATCTCTCATTCATATGGAAACGTTGCCATTATCGGTGAAGGGTTGCAACATTTAGGCTCAGGCTCGGCCCTTATGGCCTTTGAAGAGCAAGGAATCTCTATCGTGGCACACCTGTTGATTTTGCGGTCTCATCTATTCATGTTTTGTTTACACGAAGTCTTAGATCAGGAAGCAATGCACTCATCAATATAAAACTTATACGGTCCCAATTTTGATGCACCAAATGCGCATTTCGACAAACAATGTCTCTTCAGTGATACTGAACCGAAATTTTTGAAATCTGAAATACCAGTAAACTTGTAGACCCTAAGAGCTACTAGTATTTTAGGGAAAAACAGTGCCCAAAAAGTGGAGTCAAATTCGTCAAAGGATAAGAGCTATGCATGAGGGAGATAATCCTTAATTTTGAAACGAATTTCTAAATTTTATCACAGCGATTAAATATACATCCGTATTTTCAAGCTAGTAACGAAGTACTTAGCTACTGGGCTGTAGATGCCCTCAATGAATCTCTTCTTTAACTAGAAACGTCATCCTGTTTGGCAGATCACCAAACAACGAAAATATATATTAATATTGAAGATAAAAAAAAAATACGAATACACATTTTAATGACACAATACATTTAACTACATTGATATAGCCTTTGTATATAAATGTATTAATAAAGCTATACTTCCCTGAAATGAATTTAGCCCACATATAGTGTTTTAAAAAGAAACATTTTTAAGGTTGATTGAAAAAAGTGTACTTCTACAGTTTACCGATATAATGACAGTAAAGAATTTGGTTAATAATAATTATATATATATATATATGTATATAAAGCACTAAATAATCACAACTAGGTACTGAAAATTTTCGCCCAAGCCCGGGGTCGAACCAGCGACGTACGGCACCCACCGCCTAGCAAGATTGTCAAACCAGTACGTAAGTCCACTCAGCTACAACGACTTCTACAGTTTATATATATATATATATATATGTAACCATTTCATCATACCGGTATGCCCTATACAACCAACTTGATTTCATCGTTATATAGAATTCCAAGATATAATAAATGGTGCCAGGCCCCAGGATCATAAAACAAACTCAAACTTTTAAAGTAGAAAGTTTCAATATTTAGTAAGATGTTCATTATTTTTGAACTGGAACTCTTTAATTTGCAGACACTAGAAATTTGATGACACAATATTGAATAACAATTTCATTTTTGAATAATTGACTTCTCAATTATTTCATCGCTATATTCAGATTTGAAGATTATGATGTTTCTTGATCCTGGTGTTTTGTTGTTTTCATCGAGTGATATTTGCGGGAAGGTAAAATAAATGTTCGTATACTCTTGGGGATATTAAGTTGAAAACAGGACGTTTACAATCAGGCCTACATGAAATTCTCGATCATGTCACAGTAAATTACGAAGACAAAAAGGCGGAAGACTATATCTAAGAATCAAATAAAGAATCTGTCAGAATTAATGGATACTAGTCTTAATGTTAATACGTGAGTGGTATTTGTCAGAATTAATGGATACTAGTCTTAATGTCAATACGTGAGTGGTATTTGTCAAATCCAGATCACGTTTATAATGCTTTATTCAGTTGTCATGACGTCATTAGGCGTGGTTGATATTGAAATTCTATTCATGAAGGGGGGAGGGGTCTCTAAATGAAATCATATGAGAATGATGATTCTTGCGTATCGCGTTCTTGCAGGCAGGTTATCTCTACCACCAAAAGAGAGCCTTGGGATGTATTCTTCTGAACTTACATCAAACAGAGAGAACTCCGAATATCGTAATAAAACGACTGTAATTTTGTTGAAAGACAGAAAGAAGGAAGTAATTAAATGGAATTATTCATGGTTTTATTTTTAGAATTGGTACACATATATTGAAAATGAATGAGTTTTTATTCTGGTAAATATGGTTACAAATCGCCCTTCGACTCATTTGACATATCTTACAGATCTGTTGTAGTCTTTGAAAAAAATCAAATGTTGACAATAATTGTCACACATGTATAAAGAAATTAATCCGAACTTCCTCTGAAAACTTTGTTTTGATGCGAAAACGTAATATTTAATCATACGGGTATTTTTTAATCAAGACAAACAATGTACAATTAATGTATGAATTTTACTGATATGTTCTGCTATACATAACATGTTCATGGAATTCTCAGCTGACAAAAGCTGGGTTGAGGAGGAATACCAGCGAATGACCTTCAAAGTATTTTGCACCCTCTTAAAGGTGACAAAAAGTTAATCGTCATTTTCTGATAAGAGTAGACACGTGTATGCTTTGTAATTGACACAGTTTGTTTTATGCACATAGTTATGCTCTTATTTTGTGAAAATTTAATACATAGTTTTCTAAATTCGCACTGGATTTTCAAAAAAGTGCCCCTTTTCCATCTCACTATTTTAAACCTTTTCATAGAAAAATAAGGTAAACTTTGATATGACAAGATTTTTGGCAAGATTTCCCCCGCTGTGCAATCAAACATCAATTTCCTTGAGACTGAATTATTAATTAGGTACTACTACAGATGAAATGCAATCACACTAAATGTGTTCTTATGATGGACTAATGAGGGATTTTCATTAGTTTGTCGATTTTTCCAATATTCATTTAGGGTCCATGTTCGCTGTCATTGCTCTCTTCTACATGTAAATGGACACATACTTGTGTAGTTATGCTTTGAATATATCTATCATATCTGTCCTTCGAAATTCTTTCTAAAACTATGTTTTGTTATCTTAAAAGTTTTATTTCTGGGTTAAGCGTAGCGCGACACTGTGCAATGAAGAAGAAGAAAGAAAAGGAAACAAACCACTCGTAAAACTGGGTAACTAATACATATATCAAGAAATGAACGTTATCTTATTCTGATACAAAATGTAAATACATAAATTGAATCCACACCAATATTGTCACGATAGTTTAACAGTTCTCAACAAATAAGTAATTTTGAACAACAAAGTAGTTCTGGACAAAGAACACTAGTCCCATCACTTTTCTGTGTGTTAGGGATCGACACGTTCAATCATAACCTCTGAAAATACAAAAAACAGTCATCATCATCATCATTTCTATATGGTCTTCATTTGTTTTCTTTGATAATTGCAATATACAGCTGTTAGATTATTAGGGAATATGTGTCAAATTAAAAAAAAATATAAGCACATTTACGATAGAGCTGGTTAAGAAATATAAAGTCTTACATCCGGAATACAGTGTATCTAGAAGTATGATGTTAAATAATGCATCCGGGACAATCTGATTAAAATTAGATCCTTTGGTCCGTTCACGTATATCGTTAAACTAGGATTTGACGTAACCCAATAGATGGTCACGTCCATATGACCTTTCGTTAAGCTAATCAAATTTACACTGTCAGATTCTGCCAGTGATGTCTATCCATAACCGTTGCGTGAATATTTATGGTAGAGATGGCTGCGCATGCAATTGGAGAATGCACACCTGTCAAAACATGCAATATAAACAAAATCTGCTTTTTCTGCGGATTTTGTTTTGTTCAGACGGTAAAAATCATGATGGATAGAAAACAATAAAGAATTCTTGGATAGAAAATAAAACTTAACCGACGATAGAAAACAGCTGATTATTCAAATTGTACCCATCCCTATTCATACGTGAATCTTAATTGTCAAGGTGTATCTTACCTCGTACGTTTTGTTGTTTGTGTGAACTAAATGAATCAGGCATTTTTAAGAACGTTTTGAAAAGCCTTATGTGAGTATATACAATTTTATAGCGTGAAATCAACTTCGTGGGGGAGAGATTGATGCGACTTGTATATAAATTGACAGGCTGAGTAGCCGTCATTATCTGTATGGCGCAACCTCATTGGTTGATAGTTCTCCTTAATAATCAAAACGAAAGGTTATGCAAACGTGAAGCTCTATTAATGGGGGTAAGTCAGATCCTAGTGTAGCGATCTACGTGAGCGGATCAAAGGATGCCATTTCAATGTAGCGATCATCGTGAGCGGATCAAAGGATCTTATTTTAAGCAGATTAACATCCGGGATACAGCGAATTAAGAAGTATAAAATTAACTAGGAAGAATAGTTTTAGCACACTAAAACTGATACCTCCTCTTCCATTTTCCATAGGTTTTCAATTTTTTTTTTAGGGATCATGTTTAAAGTGGAAATCATTAGTATGAATGAGAAGCGGAAGAAGAAGACTATACACTAAAAGATATGTCACCCTTCTGGAAAGGGGAGGCATATACATTGCATCCGGGATACCGTGTCTTCAAAATATACATGAAATTTCATTTTTCCTTGTGCATGCATGTACAATCCTTGTATCAGTAATTTATATACATGTAATCCCCATATCAGCAGTGTAGGCAATCTCCGCATAAGCAATATGCAGACATTAATTTACCACCTTATAAATTCTACCAATGTTTAACGAGAAACTTACTGGTTGTCCAAATTGGTTATTGTTAGCCTGGTTTAATCTCAGGTGTACGGAGCAGTCACAGGTAGCAGGACTGTAAGCTGATCCCAGGGCACAAACCATGGTCAGCCAGTAATTGTTGGAATTCTGTTCATAATAAGTAATGCCGAGCTTTGAGGGGCGCTTATCGCAACCTAAAGAAATTTAACAAACACTCCAAATTAATAAGATTGAAGATTTATAAGACGAGAATGCAGATGAATTAATACCTCACACGTCATGAATATGATAACAAGAGTTAAAAAATAATCTTGTTTAGAATTACAACAAAAATAAAATATCTCCCAGACATATATCAAAATACAACCCATAATACAGGTATGAACACTTCGCCGCGAGTTACGTCCCTTTGGCGGAGTCGGGCAAAGGTCAATCGGTGAAAAATCCAAGTTATCTTTCTTTTCCCTACCAATTGTAAAACGTTACTACTGTGAAGTATAGCAAACTATCACGTTTTCATACCCAGGGGCATTATTGTAGTTGACTGCAACTGATGGAAAAATAACTAATGTGATAGCTACAGATAAGATTTTACGTAGGGAAATGCGATTTTTCACCGGGAGATGTCAGACAAGAGAAATAACTTGTGCGAAGTGTTAATAGGTGTAATATGAGGAGTGTATTACTAGGACCTATAAGTGGGATCCAAACACACGAATGCTGATCGTAACAGAAGCTAAGTGTATTACTCGTACCGGAGTCAAGTCAACTCGTACCCTGACCGATTCGTACCCAGGTCAACTCGTACCCAATAGGTCAACTCGTACCCAAATAGTAAAAGTCCGAAGAACCTGGTTACGAGTTGACTCCTCCTCTTCAATTGATGACAACTCGTACCTAAGCTTTATGTCACTTATATGCGCATAGATATATTGCATTAAGGGCAGATTCTTGGGTACGAGATGACTTTTGCCTTTTGGGTACGAGTTGACTTATGGGGGTACGAGTTGACCTGGGTACGAGTCGGTCAGGGTACGAGTTGACTAGAAATCCTAGTACCTATAGGTGGGCTCCAAATACACGAACACTGATCGTAACTGAAGATAAGGCCTTCATCACATTTCTTCTCCACCGGCTCCCCGTTAGGTTTATACTGAATAAATCGGTTGGGATCTGGATGAACAGCTAACGGGCAAACTGAAATATACACAATTTAACTTTTAGCGTATGCTTTTCTATTATCTATTTATGCATTATTTGATATATAAAGGAGTAATGCTACACCAGAGAAATTTGATGCGAATGTAAAGTGGAACATATGTAGTATATGTGGCGAAATTTTAAATTGTCACCTTATTTTTCTATTTTATTATGTTTGAATTTAACAAGATTTATAAAAATTAGGGAGATCCCAATGCCATTCTTGTTTAGGTTGTCTGAGTTGTAGTTTTGACACTCGGGGATCTCCCTATTATAGGGGTTGTAAATAAGTTGTCAACTTCTTCAATCGTCATTAATAAATGACAATTTTCAACCAACAAAATGTATTCACGGCGGGTGTGACCGGTCAACAGGGGATGCTTACTCCTCCTAGGCACCTGATCCCACCTCTGGTGTGTCCAGGGGTCCGTGTTTGCCCAACTATCTATTTTGTATTGCTTGTAGGAGTTATGAGATTGATCACTGTTCGTTATCTTCACCTTGCATTATATTGTTAATTGCCAAAAAAAAATAACAAAGCTGCGGGACACGAGAACACGGTTTCTTCGAATAGTATTTTATATTCTTACAAAAATGAAATATTATTTTTCAAATAATATGTTTTATGTCATCATTTTTAACACTTGGCTAATTTGTCTAGTCATGACTACATGGTGTACATACATGTATCATGTTATGTAGTCTGTGTTATGTAATCATCTTGTTTAGTTTCTTGATCACAAGTGAAGGACATGTATCTATTTTACCCGTTATGTCATCAGTAATCATAACCAATCATTTTACATGTAGCTGATTCCGAAATATATTTTTATCCACCCTCATTAGCATCCAATGAAATAATGATTAAGTGTCACGTGATCACGTCTTTGTTTGTAGCTGTCCAAGTGAAAGGATCATTACTTTTATGTGATTTTAGAGGAAAATTTTCCCTCCACCACCCCAATCTTATCACCTTAATTTAAATGTAGTGTGTGCTATTTCATCTTACTGTTTATCAGTTTTTACGGATTGTTTTGTACCTGCTACTATATTTGTGTTGTGTGGCAAAATTTTAAGGTGCCACCTTATTTTTCTATTTTATTATGTTTGTATTTAACAAAATTTATAAAAATTAGGGAGATCCCAATGTCATTCTTGTTTAGGTTGTCTGAGTTGTAGTTTTGATACTCAGGGATCTCCCCATTATAGGGGTTGTAAATGTAAAACTTATACGGTACCAATTTTGATGCACCAGATGCGCATTTCGACAAATAATGTCTCTTCAGTGATGCTCAACCGTTGTCAACTTCTTCAATCGTCATTGATAAATGACAATTTTCAACCAACAAAATGTATTCTATTGTTAATTGCCAAGAAAAGTAACAAAGCTGTGGGACATGAGAAAACCGGTTTCTTCGAATAGTATTTTATATTCTTATAAAAATGGAGAGCATAAATGTAGTATATGTTGAATTAAAAACTTTCATATTCATTTTCTTTAGTAAAAAAATGGCGTTTTAGTAGAAAGTAATCGCGAAAAAAATCAAAACCCCTTCTGGACTTGAACCTGCGATCTACAGTTCCCAATAACCTATTGAGCTACTGAACAAGGTATTTAAATTGAAAAGGAATAGACAAATATCTCTGATATTTATATTTCATCCATGTTTTAAAAGGAATTCGGTCATTGTGATGATTAGAAACTCTTTCAAGGTGTAGCACGGGTCAGCTTAACAGAGGACTATATTGTTGAAACAAGTCTCTAGGATTCTTAACATGATTATGGTGATAGTACGAAAGATGAAGATAACGAACAGTGATCAATCTCATAACCCCTTTAAGTATCTCGTTCAATCACATGATTAGTCTTGCATAATCCCTTCCTCAAACTCACATTTAGCCAAATAATACAATAGTTCTACAGGACACATCGCTTACTTGTTTGCATGTCATGATGTTATGTTTTTATTAAGCGCCGCAAGAGGGCGGAATTTGTACTATGTATGATAGACATTCAGTCAATGCGTGTCTACAGGGCAAATATTGTATTCTTAGATACATGTAATGTAACACCCTGCAGTAAATATATTTTAGACTTTCTGTACCTTAAACTGGCAAATATTGCTGCTATGCAGCAATTCTAAAAGTACAAATACCTGAAGCTTATCGTTTAAGGAAGTTAGCTCCTCAGCTTTTGACAACAACCGCGTAGAATGCTATAACTATGTAGATACCAGTTCTTAGGTAATCCTACCTACTGTGGAAACATTAGAATTCGTGGTGGCTCAATTTTCGTAGAATTCGTGGGTACCCCTCACCCAAGAATTTATATCCTCAACGAATAAAGAATCATCATTACATTCCAGAGTTATCTTTCTTGCAAATATATAAATCCACGAAATTATGTCCCCACGAACCCGTAAAAATCCAACAATCCACGAAAATTGGCCGCCACGAATTTAAATGATTCTACAGTAGTTGAACTTTTTATGTTAATTCAAATCTAGAAAGTTGTTTGAAATATAGGACTGTGTTTTGTCGCAGAAAGATTTTCTTGATGACAAAACGTTATACGGCGTGACCGTTGGAACGATCGAAGTATGAAATAGTCATTGGCGTGTCCCAAGTGATAATCATCTTCTGTCGATAGTATGAGTTACAGTTCTTTGTCTATTGATTTCATCATGTTGGAACTCTTATGTTTTTGGATAAATTTGTTATATTCAGCTATTTGCTATTAAGCTGTTTCCCAAAAGCTTTATGATTCTCTTGTTATATATCATTTTAATTTGCGTCCAAAATTAAGATATTATTAATATCCAAGTTTTTTTTTAAGAAGATGGATGATTGCTTGTTTACAAGAACCTGGAACAGTGTATTGATTGAATAATATGTTAACAAAGATTCGTTGCTAAAGGGGATAGATTATCCAGACTTGGTTTCAATGATGATTTTGAGAAAGAATCCGGTTCATATGACCTTGGTGGTGCTGATAGGATGATGTTACGTATATCATTTTGTGATGATGGTTCAAAGCTGAGAAACTCTAATTGAAATCATTCATGATTTGGGATTTAAAAACTCTCCAAAGGAATATACCTATGAAAAAGGGAAGATAACAACAATGATCAATATCACCATTGTCATAGAGAATAGAAACTCATAAAGATTATGAAAGGTGAATATAACGAACAGTGATCAATCTCATAACTCCTATAAGTAATACAAAAGAGAGAGTTAGGCAAACACGGAATCCCGGACACTTCAGAGGTGGGATCAGCTACCTAAGAAGAGTAAGCATCCCCTGTCGACCGGTCAAATCCGCCGTAAGCTCTATATCTTGTTCAGAAAAAGGAGTAATCCGTAGTTAAATTTAGTATTAAAAAGGCCTAACAATTGCTTTGAAACACGTCCTACTAAAAGGTTGCAATTGTAAATTAGATTGTTATAACGACTATAGAATTTGTGAAATGCTGACTTCAAACGAGACTATTGAAACCCCTGTAACATCGACTTATTAGTCTGCCTCGAGTTAAAAACTGATTATACGCAAAATATGCTCTTGTACATATATCGAATCAGTTGGGAGACATCAACACCATATTTATGTGATAAAGGAATATATAAATTCAACCCGTTTGTCACAAAGTTGGGCTGCCAGACTGTCGTTAACATCTATGTACAGTAAAATATCCAAGTATAAAGCTCATGTGAAAGACTCTGTGGTGTCTTGTTTTAGTTCACTCGGATGAAAAGGTAAATATAAAAAAAAACCAGTGATCAATTTCATAACTCCTATAAGGAATACACAATTAAATGGTGGACAACACGGACCCCTGGACAAAGCAGAGGTGGAATCAGGTGTTTAAGAGGAGTAAGCGTCCCTATCGGTACATCAAATCAACATATGGATGAAAATGAGGATTGGTAATAGATAAAAACTCATGAATATCATTCAATGTCGAGTTGAAGGCAATATTAAGGCATTTATTTCCTCTGGAGTTAAAGGTTTTGAATAAATTCTGCCTCGTAAGAGTAAAGCAACAGGTCAGATAATAAAGGAGCACAATTCTGGTCAATGGTAATTCCAACAGACTGTTGGAAAACCTGATCAACAAAGACTATGTAGATATTATCAATGAGGAACTCCAGCATCTTCTTGATATCAAGTTCAGTGTCTTTTCTCCTACACTAAATCACTTTTTATAATTGTTAAAGCAATACTTACCAATCATTGGTAACAATTAAGGAGAGGGTGTCACGCTTTCTGAACATCAAAATTGGTACCGTACAAGTTTTACATAGGAAAGCAAACATCCGCGTTTTTACTGAAGCGGAGCAATTAGTTTTGTTCATTGCAAATCACGTATTAAAAAAAAGTATCAATGTTCTTACTATGGTGAATCAATTTTTTACTATAATAAAGCACATATCAAAAGTTTACTATAGTAAATCAATCATCATTCAGTTTACTACAGAGTCTCAAAGTGCTTACTATAGCCAATCAAATATAAACGAGTTTACTATATATGCTATGTGAAGCAAGTATCAAAGATTCAGAGCGGGGCCTATGTCGTAAAAGTCTTTGTAACAGACACCAACAATTGTTTTAGGATCATAAAAAATAACCATTTTACGAAAGCCCATTGAGCTATTTTCGTTATACTGAAAAAAATAATTCCCTGCGTTATAACCCAATTTTTTTTGCGAATACACGCATAACTTTCGTGTTATAACGCGGATATTTTTTCAGCTACGACAAGGAGCTTAATGGGTTCCATTTACAGTCAAGCTAAAATCAACATTTCCTCGATATAAAACCAGTGCAAACTGCAAAACTAAGCATCCTTACATTGCACCTCATCAAAGAAACAGATTGAATCGCTAAGGATTATTCTTTTCAGAGATTAAGCAACATACTACATAAAATCAATGAATATGTTAATGCGTTTACAAATTGAATGTCATTCAACATAAATATCATTGTGTTAAAATGTATATGAACTTATTACAATGTGACGTATACTATACATGGTGACGCGCCATTCAAATTACACTTCAAAATTACATCGTATTTCTATATAATTTTTTCATCTATACTAACTTAAGAAAAATAATTCGTTGGTACATACAAATGTGTCTGCATTTATTATGATATTTTTTGTTATGTTGGACTTATTTCAATTTCAAAGAGACATTTTAAATATCGACAATTGAAAATTAAGAAGAATACTAGTATTGGGCACTATAAAATTCGTGAATAACGTCCTGCAAATGATTCTTTCAACTATCGCAACTAAGCAATTATCAAATCTTTATCTTATACTTTTCTATTCATATTACCTTCAGTCCAGTGCGGAATTCGATCCCCATTTCTGTCGTTGATAGCAGCGAAGACGAACGATGAACAAAACCAGCACACTAATACAACCACCAGGTAAGAATTCATACTTGAAATGAAAAGAAATTGTCAGTTCTTAAGGAAAATAATTTTAATTTGGGACGTAATTTCCATTACAAATTGAAAGTTGAAAATAACGAATAGTGATCAATTTCATAACTCTTATAAGCAATACAAAATAGAGACTTGAGCAAACACGGATCGTTGGATATACCAGAGGTGAGATCAAGTGCCTAGGAGGAGTAAGCATCCCCTGTCGTGAGCTCTATATCTTGATCAGGTAAACGGAATATCCGTAGTCAAAATCAGTGTGCCAGGAATCTAGCAATCGGTATGAAACACGTCAGACATTATTTGACCCAATTATGTTACATTGGCAAACTAGATTGTTATAACGATCATAGAATTTGCGAAATGCTGACTTTAAATGAGACTGTTGAAACCCCTGCACCATCAACTTGTTTGTCAGTTGCCTGTCTCGATTTATAAACTGATTATACGCAGAACAAGCTCTTGCGTATCGAATTAATTGATATATATATACACACCATATGCAGGTGTTATTTGCTTTTTGCTACATAAATATGGAACGTTAACGATGGAGAGACTGAAATCCTCCCGTTTGTCATAAAGTTGAGTTGTTAGTTTGCCGTTAATATCTATTTCCAATAACATATCTAAGCATGAAACAGAAGTAGATGACTCTATTATGTCTTTTATTTCGAGTTTAAGGGATATATCGAATTAACATATGAATGAAAATTATTATTGCTAATGGATAAAACGTAATCGGTACATTTAAATTTTGAATTGAAGGCCAAAGCAAGAATTTATTTCTTCTCACATTGAAATATTTGAATAAATTCTGCTTCATGAGAATATAAAAGCTCAGCTAACAAAGGAGCACAATTCGTGCCCATGTGAATACAACATGTTGTTGGAAGTTCTGATCACCAAAGACTGCAGATATTGTCAATGGGCATATTTTTTATTTCAACTTCAGAGTACTTGTGCGTGGAATCAGAGTGGTGTTTAACATAGTATCTTTTGGATGACAGATTATTAGTCGAAAGGTGAAGAAAACAGTGATCGATCTCATAACGCCTATAAGCAATACAAAATCAAGAGTTGGGCAAACACAGACCCCCTGATATACCAGAGGTGGGATCAGGTGCCTCTCAAAGGAGTAAGTATCCCCTGTCGACTGGTCACACCCACCGTGATCCCTATATCTTGATCAGGTAAACTGAGTTAACCATAGTCAAAATAAGTGTGACAAGAATGACCTAACAATCGGCATGAAACACTTCAGACAGCATTTGACCCAATGATAGGTTGTATTGGCAAACTAGATCGTTAAAACGACCATGGAATTTGCGAAATGCTTATTTCAAACGAGACTGTGGAAACCCCTGCAATATGTATATAGATGGTTTCGTGTTTAAATGTTTAATAATTATTTTTGACTGAAAGTGGTAGGATTATATCAGTAATTCTGATATACTATGGGAGTTTTACCGACATTATCGCCAGTTAGACCAATATTTAAATTCTGGGGTAGTGTGCTTCTTTTCCATTACATCCGTGATGTATTCATAACAGTCATGCAATGATGTCAAACGGAAGCGCATGTTTGTCATGTTGTTATGATACAAAATGTTCTTATCTAAACAACCAAAATAGTTTTTAAGAGTTAGTAGCTCCCTCTCTTTGTGTAGGACAGATTTTTAAAAATGTAGTTTACGTGCATACATGTAAATGCAGCATGACGTGTCTCAACATAACCGCGGAATATTCGCGATCGAACCCTTTTAGAGCAAATGACAGGCATTCAATGACTCGATCGCGACGAGAAAGATTTGCGACGATGAGGTTCTAGCAAATATCGCGAAATTTTATCGCACGCGAATAAAAGTTGCTTTACAGTATCATATAGAGTGGTGACAAGAGTGAGTAAATTTGCAGGCGTTTTGAATTTCGTTTTCACATGTTGCGTTTATAAAAATAAAGTATTCGGTATATATCCAGCGTCAAATGTTGGTGTTGTCATGTGTAAGAACAATTTTGTGTAGGATTGTGCTGTGTGTTTAATGTTTAGAGCTACAAGCGTCTGTTTCTGCTATAGACGGTTCGAAATGAAAACCAAACGAGAGGAAATGACAGTTAAGACGAAAACAATTCCTTTGGAGCTATAAAATTAATAGTGGTTACAAACAAAATGAAAGGTGTAATGTACTGACATCTATCTGTAGGTTTTTTTGAAGCGGTATCTATTACATTTGCAACTCCACCGATCAGAAAAAAACCAAAAAAGGTGGATGATCGGAGTCTCCGGGGCACTTAATCGTATCATTCGAGGGAACCGGACGTTACTACTGGTAGATGCTACCAAATTTAATTATCTGTGTCAAGAAAGACAATCCAGCGATAAATTCATACAGTACCCGCAACGTTATTCTTGACATGATAAACGATAGAACACGATACACGCACGATAGGATAGGATACACGCACGATACGATAGGATACACGCACGATACGATAGGATACACGATAAACCTGATAAACGCAAAACCTGATAAACGATCTTCACGATAGACCTGATAAACGCAAAACACGATAAACGATCTTCAAGATAAACGGAAAACCTGATAGAAATGTTGTAAATTTAGAAACGGTTTAGACGGAACGAAATTTTGATACCTACAACATAATTACATTATGTTTACATTATGTTGATAATAATATTGAAGGATTTCAATGTTCATTATATACCTACATTACGGACAAAGCGGATTTCTTGTTTCCCGCGTTCTCGCAATGGGAAAAAATCTAACGCGGTAATCTATAGGTAACTCAGGAAAACCGCGTTCTCATCGCGGGATGACTATCAGCTACCTGTCCCCGTCGCGGTAACATTTGTTTAAAACATTGATCGGTTTTGTACCATATAATTTCTTTAATCCACGGTCGTACGTTTTTTTTTTGTTTTTTTAATGCCATCACAGCTAAAATTAAAAAAATAAATAAAATATCTACGGCATTGAATTCATTATTTGATATCTATATGAATTTTATCAGCCAATGATTCTAAAACTTATATTGTCACCTAATGTTTAATGTATAGATTATACAGGGAATTAACTAAATGTAATATAATGTAGTGATATCATGCTTCAGTAGCTCTCTTATGCTAATGTATATTACCTTGAGTATGAAATAAAACCAAGTAATATTGTGCGTGTAGCGAGGAGGGGGTTATTTTGCATCAAGCTCTAAGTTCACGGCTCATTCAACATCTCAAGTTATTTTCATAACGACCGCTTTAAAAAAAATCAACCGCACTACACCTGTTAGATATTTTTACACTATGATTGATAATTGATAGTCATAAGTAATTGGAACATATTTATTTGAATTGATATTTTGTTAACAAAACATAAATATACTGTTTAAAAAACATAAACAAAACTCGGCTTGTTTTAAATTCGCAATTTTGAAACGCTTAGTGTGTAAAAAAAATTCAAATAATCATCAAAACCAACATAAATTTCCAGTATCTACACGTACGAGTATTGGTACATGTGTACATGTACAAGGTATATATAAAAAACAACGATGACAGCGGAATCGTGCCCAGTTGAGCAGAATTGTGGGGGATGCAACACCCTTGCACCCTTTTAAAACTTAATCTTCTAAATGTGTGAAATACAATGTCCCTGAGAATGTTAGCTGTCAAAACACGGGTGATACACAAAATCAGATATAAGGACGCGCACAAGTTCAGCAGTTGCTATGTAAGTAGCATACACGTGGGAAAAAAAAATCGGAAGAAAAAGAACCATTATTAAAATATACATGTATGTGATAAACAATGTAATTTACTGATTTTTCCTTTCAAATCGGAACTCCCTATTTTTCTGTTAGTGTTAATTACAAATAACTGTTTCTAGACAAACAAATGTTTATGAACTTCAGAAGGAGCTTTCAGATTTACTGTGCTCGGTTTACTGTCCTACTTTCCAGACTACTTAGAATTAAATTGTGATAAATTTTCACTCTCTCTCTGGACAGACAAATAGCTCTTCTTCTGCCTTAAAATCGACAACTTTATGTTCTCCTTCAAATATACCGTCTTTCCTCGATTCCTAAAAATAGCTTCTTTAACAAAACGAATAAAGGTTTCGGAAAGTATCGTACTTTTTCATTAGATTTTATATACGATCCCGATAGTTTCCGAAGCTACACGATAAACGATTTTCACGATAAACGGAAAACCTGATACACGCAAAACACGATACACGATAGACCTGATAAACGCAAAACACGATAGAAAACGGAAAACCTGATACACGATAGGATAGGATACACGCACGATACGATAGGATACACGCACGATACGATAGGATACACGCACGATAGAGCACGATAGGAATGTCAAGAATAACGTTGCGGGTACTGTAAGTATGATCCGTGAAACTGTGGGACAAATAAATAGAGTTCAATGAGTTTCATGAGCCAGAAATAAGTGAACATATGCATGAACAGTAGCTAAAAACTGGAGTAAAATCATAGTCAGTGATGAACAGTAACTGTGAGTGGTTATGGGGTTGTCAAAGTCTGGTGAACAAAACAAGAGAAATACCATCCTGCGAGCATTGGCGTCACACTGGCAGAAACTTTAGAGTAATGGTGTGGGGTTGTATAATATACCATGGTCAAGGGTTATTGACTTTCATAGACGGAAAGAGAGACAATGATTAATACATAAACGTATTAAATGAGAATCTGTGGTCATTCATGGCCAAATGTTTCACAAATATACTGTACATGTTTCAGGACGACAACGCTTCACCTCATGCCTCAAGAATGACTAAAGCCTAAAAAGAGAAGAAAACAATCCAACTCTTCCAAAGCCTGCTCCATCCACTGATATCAATATACATATGTACAGTTTTACAGTGTGACCGTTGGGACGAACGAAGACTCAACACAACTTTAGACACTTAATCTGCCTCTTCAATTAAAGCGGGAAGCACAACACATTTGATATAAACTGTATATTGTGATGTCATGCTTAGATTGGATTTTTTTTTCAATCAAACCAGCAACAAAACTTACGATCGACTCAAGATTTTTTTCCCACTCATATGGAGACGTCACCATTTGTAGCTGAAGTACTACAAATTTAGACGTATGCTTAGTGCTAAGGCCGTGGTAATATGGGATGTTTAACGTCCCAACGCCTGCCGTGACACGGAACCTCCGTTTTAAAGGTCATGCTCCGGTATTCTAGAGACTCGTGATCCTCGCTTGTAAGCCCCGAAAATTTGGCAAAGGAGCGATCACTATGTTTACGTCTTAGCTTTGATGCGGTCATGGCACGAGCGGTGCGCGAACTCACGATCTCCCAGTTACAAAGCGAACGCTTTACCACTGAGCGGCTACACAAACATACACACAATGACAGTTCCTTTCTTCACAATGTTGACAGAAACGGATGTTGTTTTTGCTATTTTCCGCAACACTCAACAATTTTTTTTCAGTTATCTGGTGGCGCCCAGTTTTTATTGGTGTAAGAGAGAACCCAGATACAATATACATGGGAAGAGACCACTGACCTTCCGAAAGTAAACTGGGAAACTTTCTCCCTTACTGGTGCGAGCGGGATTTGAACCCGCGCCGACAAGAGGTGAGAGGCCGTGTGATCTTGAGCGCGATGCTCTAACCACTCGGACACGGATGACAAACGGATAGTTGTACATTGATAAATATCAACGGATAGTAAATTCTTTGAATACACAAATAAAAGGAACATGCATACGTATTTATTTTTAAATTTAATGCCTTTGGTAAGTTCGTATGTGTATTCTGATGTGCTTTTACGAAAAATTGGTGTCATATATTTCGAAGTGCCATATGTATATAATCGGTAGCAGAGTGGCAGTGGTACTTCCAATGTGCCATCCGTGATTCGATATTTTTTTCAAAGCAGGAGAGACTTGCAAAATTCACGGGGTCCTTACGGATGACATGTGCTTCAAGATCGGTAAAGTTGGCTACTAGTAACCAGCTACTAGTAACTGGCTACTTAAAAAGAGAAAAGTTGGCTACTAGTAGCCAGCTACTTGAACCAGGAAAAGTTAGCTACTAGTAGCCAGTTACTAGTAGCCAGCTACTAAAAGTAAGAAAAGTTAGCTACTCGTAGCCAGCTACTACAAAATATAAAAGTTATAATTACTGACAGCTCGCTACCAGATAATGGTTAATGAGTTTGAAAATTATTATCTATCAGATTTATTTCTAAAGAGGACGAGGAGTCGTATGATATTTCATGCTCAATTATCCCCAGTTACATAACGTTGCAATGCAAAATACGAATAAACTTTTTCAACTGAGTGTTTACTTTTAAAGTGATACGGATTGAATTCAGACCTTCAATCATTTGATATACCATCCATTTTGAGATATCTTCTACTTTTACAATTTGATTCGAGTTACCCTGAAATTTCAACATAAGTGTGAATACCGTAAGAAACTTTATGTTTGACTTTATGTTTGTATTAGATATCTGAGGAATTTACGACTATACATATGGCAAGAAGTGATAGATGATGTTTTGGTACGCCACGAATATTCAGATATCGCTCTTTAGGAAATCAGTTACTTATACATTTTGATTATCGGTACAATGAAATTTCAAGATCCGTGTGAATACCACAAGGAACTCCGTGTTTATATTATATATTTAACTAACTTACAACGATACGTATGGCGAGTAGTGATATTGGGTATCGTGATATGTCATCAATTTTCAGATATCACGCTTAAGGAAGTCAGCTACATATACCTTTTGATGACAGGTAAACTGAAATTTCAAGTTTTTCGCAAATATCTTAAGGAACTCTGAGTTTGTATTAGATATCTGACTAATTTACAATTATCAAAGTGAAGAAGAGTGATATTAGGTATCTTGACATGCCATAATTTTCCAGATATCACGCTTAAGGAAGTCAGCTACTTATACCTTTTGATTCCAAGTAACATGAAATTTCAAGTTTTCTTCCAATATTTTAAGGAATCCCTTGTTTGTATTAGATATCTGACTAATTTACAATTGTCAAAGTGAAGAAGGGTGATATTAGGTATCTTGATATGCCATAAGTTTCCAGATATCACGCTTAAGGAAGTCAGCTACTTATACCCTTTGATTCTTGGAAAGCCGAAATTTCAAGTTTTTCATAAATATCTCAAGGAACTCTGTGTTTGTACTAAATATCTGACTAATTTACAACTATCTACGTGAAAAAGTATGATATTAGGTATCTTGATATGCCAACAATTTTCGGATATCACCCTTAAGGAAGTCAGCTACTTATACCTTTTGATTCCAGGTAACCTGAAATTTCAAAGTTTTTCATAAATATCTTAAAGAACTCCTTGCTTGTATTAGATATCTGACTAGTTTACAACTATCCATGTGAAGTGGAGTGGTACTAGGTATCTTGATATGCCATCAATTTTTAGATATCATGCTTAAGGAAGTCAGCTACTTATACCTTTTGATTGCAAGTAACATGAAATTTCAAGTTGTCTACCACTATTTTAAGGAACTCCTTGTTTGTATTAGATATCTGACTAATTTATATTTATCAAAGTGAAGAAGAGTGATATTAGGTATCTTGACATGCCATAAGTTTCCAGATATCACCCTTAAGGAAGTCAGCTACTTATACCTTTTGATTCCTGGTAACCTGAAATTTCAAGTTTTTCATAAATATCTTAAAGAACTCTGTGTTTGTATTAGATATCTGACTAGTTAAAAACTATCCATGTGAAGTGGAGTGGTAGTAGGTATCTTGATATGCCATCAATTTTCAGATATCACTCTTAAGGAAGTCAGCTACTTATACCTTTTGATTCCTGGTAACCTGAAATTTCAAGTTTTTCATAAATATCTTAAAGAACTCTGTTTTTGTATTAGATATCTGACTAATTTACAACTATCTACGTGAAGAAGTATGATATTAGGTATCTTGATAAGCCAACAATTTTCGGATATCATACTTAACAAAATCAGCTACTTATACCTTTTGATTCCTGATAACCTGAAATTTCAAAGTTTTTCATAAATATCTTAAAGAACTCCTTGTTTGCATTAGATATCTGACTAATTTACAACTATCCATGTGAAGTGGAGTGGTAGTAGGTATCTTGATATGCCATCAATTTTCAGATATCATGTTTAAGGAAGTCAGCTACTTATACCTTTTGATTGCAAATAACATGAAATTTCAAGTTATCTACCAATATTTTAAGGAACTCCTTGTTTGTATTAGATATCTGACAATTATCAAAGTGAAGAAGAGTGATATTAGGCATCTTGACATGCCATAAGTTTCCAGATATCACCCTTAAGGAAGTCAGCTACTTATACCTTTTGATTCCTGATAATCTGAAATTTCAAGTTTTTCATAAATATCTTAAAGAACTCCTTGTTTGCATTAGATATCTGACTAGTTTACAACTATCAATGTGAAGTGAAGTGGTATTAGGTATCTTGATATGCCATCGATTTTCAGATATTACGCTTAAGGAAGTCAGTTACTTATACCTTTTGATTCCAGGTAACCTGAAATTTCAAAGTTTTTCATAAATATCTTAAACAACTCCTTGTTTGTATTAAATATTTGTCTAATTTACACCTATCCATGTGAAGTGGGGTGGTATTAGGTATCTTGATATACAATTAATTTTCAGATATCACCCTTAAGGAAGTCAGCTACTTATACTTTTTGATTCTAAGTTACCTGAAGTTTTCCGTAAATATCTTGAGGAACTCTGCATTTGTATTAGATATCTGACTAACTTACAACCATCCACGTGAAGAGGAGTGATATTAGGTATCTTGATACCTATTATCATACCTCTTCACGTGGATAGTAGTCAGATATCTAACAGAAACACAGAGTTCCTTAAGCTATATACAAAACACTTTAAATTTCAGGATGTCTGGAATCAAAATGCATAAGTAGCTGACTTCGTGGAACGTGATATCTGAAAATTAATTGCATATCAAGACACTTCATATAAAGCCCTGTAATATCGGGAAATATAAATTAGTCAGTAACTGACTTCCTTAAGGTAGATATCTGAAAATCGATGGCATATCAAGATACCTAATACCACTCCACTTCACATGGATAGTTGTAAATTAGTCAGATATCTAATACAAACAAGGAGTTCTTTAAGATATTTATGAAAAACTTGAAATTTCAGGTTACCAGGCCTGGATTTCTCGAAAAGAACTTAAGTCGAAATTAGGACTTAAGTCTGAGATTTTACTCAAATCGTGACTGATCAAATAGAAGAAAACTCAAACTTAAGTTTGAGATTTTTTCGAGAAATCCAAGCCTGGAATCAAAAGGTATAAGTAGCTGACTTCCTTAAGGGTGATATCTGGAAACCTATGGCATGTCAAGATACCTAATATCACTCTTCTTCACTTTGATAAATATAAATTAGTCAGATATTTAATACAAACAAGGAGTTCTTTAAGATATTTATGAAAAACTTGAAATTTCAGGTCACCTGGAATCAAAAGATATAAGTAGCTGATTTCGTTAAGGGTGATATCTGAAAATTGATAGCATATCAAGATACCTACTACCACTCCACTTCACATGGATAGTTTTTAACTAGTCAGATATCTAATACAAACACAGAGTTCTTTAAGATATTTATGAAAAACTTGAAATTTCAGGTTACCTGGAATCAAAGGCATAAGTAGCTGACTTCCTTAAGCATGATATCTGAAAAATGATGGCATATCAAGATACCTATTATCATTCCACGTCACATGGATAGTTGTAAATTAGTCAGATATCTAATACAAACTCAAAGTTCAAAGAAGTAGCTGACTTCCTTAAGCATGATATCTAAAAATTTATGGCATATCAAGATATCTAGTACCACTCCACTTCACATGGATAGTTATTAACTAGTCAGATATCTAATACAAACACAGAGTTCTTTAAGATATTTATGAAGAACTTGAAATTTCAGGTTACCAGGAATCAAAAGGTATAAGTAGCTGATTTCCTTAAGGGTGATATCTGGAAACTTATGGCATGTCAAGATGCCTAATATCACTCTTCTTCACTTTGATAATTGTCAGATATCTAATACAAACAAGGAGTTCCTTAAAATATTGGTAGATAACTTGAAATTTCATGTTACTTGCAATCAAAAGGTATAAGTAGCTGACTTCCTTAAACATGATATCTGAAAATTGATGGCATATCAAGATACCTACTACCATTCCACTTCACATGGATAGTTGTAAATTAGTCAGATATCTAATGCCTAAAATATCTTTTACCTGTAAATGCAATTTCACGATGTAGTGACGGTTACATATAGTAATTTCTCGTTATATTCCCGATCCTGTTTACTTTTACAAGTTGTTGCTATGTATGTTGCATTATGGGATATAACGTCATACTTCCGGGTCAAACTTTTTCTTTGATCTGCGGATACATACAGAGGCGGTAAAACCAAATTATGCACTTCTACAAGGTATGTAATTAATTATTTAATGTCGTATGAGTGAAACTATTCCTATTTTTTATTGTTAAATGTAATGGAAGTTACTAGATTTTTATGGAACTATTTTCCGTATAGGTTCTCCGTAAATCTCCGTAATATTTGATACGAATTCGTATATTTCTATACGAATTCGTATCAGAGTCAGATACGGATTTTATTACGGAGTATATAAGGCGAGTTTTCCGTAAATTCGCCAGTCTGCTATTTTTCATTTTCTGGAACAGATCAATAGGTTTTTGGTAATTATATTTTTATTAGACCAACTGTTTAAAATTGATTTAAATTGTTCTTAGTAAGTTAGGGAATTTAATTGTGATCACATATTTGATTATTTCAGGATTCGATCTTAATTAAATCTCCATTTAAACTAGTTAAAGTTAGGAATTTGTATTTAACTTATTTTTTACACTTTACTAGTCACATATCTCAATTATTTTGAGATCAGACTAAATTGGGGAAATTTATAAATTAATAGAAATTATTTTAATTATATTTTTAAATATAGGCTACAAGTCATATATTCTGATTATTTCAGAATCTGACTTTGTTGTACTTAGGGGTGGTTAAGAAGCCTGGATTAATTATGATCAATTGTTATGCCATATAATTTAATTAGAATTATTTAATGCAGACTCAATAAATTCATGAACTGAAATTAAATGTTTTGTTCTTCTATCATATCTCGGTAAATGACAATATTGAAAGGGCCGAAATCCTGACTGTGGCATTCAATATTACAATGGTGTCAGAAGTGAGATGATTATAGATAGCTATCTCGTTACAATTATATTGTTGTCAGAAGTGAGATAGTTCAGACAGCTATCTCGTTACAATATGGTGTTCTGTGTATGACCAATGACAGGCAAATAAGTTGATTTTACAGGGTTTCAACAGCTTCATTTAAAGTCAGTATTTTGTAAATTTCATTGTCCTTGTAGCGATTTTATTTACCAAAACAACCTGTTATTGACAAATAAGTTGATTTTATTTACCAAAACAACCTGTTATTGACAAATAAGTTGATTTTACAGGGTTTCAACAGCTTCATTTAAAGTCAGTATTTTGTAAATTTCATTGTCCTTGTAGCGATTTTATTTACCAAAACAACCTGTTATTGGGGAAAATGTTATCTGACTTGTTTCATATCGATTGCTAGAACGTTTTTACAAACTGATATTTTGACTACGGATTACTCCGTTTATGCGATCAATATTTAGGGCTTTTGGCAGGTGTAACTGGTCAACTGGGGATGCTCACACCTTTTAGACATCTGCTCCCACCTCTAGTATGTCCAGGGGTCCGTCTATGCCCTACTATTAATTCTGTATTCCTTATAGGAGTTATGAGATTTATCACTGTTCGTAATCGCAATCCACACGTCAATATATGGTGACATCATCTGAAGAAATCTAACACATTTTTGTTTCTGCCTTAAGAGGCAAATCAAGTAGCCCCCCTTCCTGGTAAGAAATGCATTTCAAAATGAAAAGTTCAAAATTTTCAAATATTGGTATACCATTCATTTGAATAATAATAACTTTGTTTTAATGTATTATTCAAATATCACACAGAAAATGTATTGATTTTTTTTACAATAGTGAATTGCGTAAAAGTAGATTCTCTACGTCTTGCTTGATATCGAGAAAGCAATATATATATATATATATATATATATATATATATATATATATATATATTAAACAGAAGCATCTTATAGGACATGTTGACTCTCTATTTCTATTTCATGAAAGGCTAACAACAGTGTTGCGATGTAAATTAAAAAGAAAGTTAAAGAGTTCCGGATTCTGGATATCAGGGGGGTGTTCCCATACCAAGCCATATCATACAAAACAAACTGCATATCGTAGTTTGTATTTGACCAATCAGAGGACTAGATTACATTAAGAATCAGATTATCAAATAATTTAACAATTCGTGCAGCTGTCGTTACATTAACGTTAAAGCGGCATGAGACAACCGTATAACGATTTACTCAATTTTTTCAATCAGATTATAGAAAAAGTATTTCTTTCCATTTGAAGATATGATTTGTACATCTTTTAAAAATTGTATATTTAAATGATACTGTATTTAGTCATGCATTAAAATCATTATCTTGTACAACAATGAAGAACATGCAGACACGTTCATGTTAACCTTTGAGTTAATAATAAAGATTATACATTGTATTCTAATTCCGTTTGTACTTGTTTGCATTCTTTAAACATTGGCATTAATTAACATTTACCCTCATACAAACATTTATTCACCACCTGTCTTGTAACATTTAACGTTTTTATGACCTGACATACATGCTTCTCCTAAAAAAATCAGCCCTCAGACCTATTTACACGGCTAGTTTCACAGCATACATTCTGAAGCTTTCTATCTCATACAGACTGTGGCGGAGGCCATATTAGATTAGTTGTTTAAATTTCATCAAAGTTCACCACTGTCTTTGGCCATGAAGGCACAAAATCCCTTTATGCTTAAATAAGTTGTGTACACTAATAATAACTGCAAGAAATTAAATCAAATTCCTTGGTGGAAGTCATTGAG
Source organism: Ostrea edulis (assembly GCF_947568905.1). Lineage (NCBI taxonomy): Eukaryota > Metazoa > Mollusca > Bivalvia > Ostreida > Ostreidae > Ostrea > Ostrea edulis. The sequence goes on along the minus strand of NC_079173.1, from coordinate 22,021,630 downwards.
CGACATTCATCTGCTATCTTCATCTACATGTATCCATGATATCGAAATTGGGACTAAGTAGGGAATATTGTTTAATACTGCCAGAGAAAAAAATCATGATCAACATACTCTAAACCAACTTTTATTCGCGTGCGAAAAAATTTCGCGAGAATCTCATCGTCGTGAATATTTCTCGTCGCGAACCAATCTTTAAATCTCTTCTACAGGCTGGAAAAGGACTCCATCGCGAAAATAATTCGCCGCAAACCAGTTTACTACAGATGAATCGCGAAATAAAGTAGCCGCGAAAAATAGTTGGTTTACCGTATACCCTCTAATTTTGAAGAAATAGATATAAAACAAAAACTATTCACATTGAGCGATGTACATTTACAGTGGATGGAGTCCCTGCTTAAGTGGTAGGTGAGTGAGATCATACGATAGGATTTTGACAAGGTCCGACCACTAAGTTGACCAAGCGATGGGCCTACAATTTTACGATCTGCTACGTCTGACACCATCATCTAATAAAACGACAAGTCAACATTGACATTTCAATGAAGACTACACAGAACTCCATAGATAAAAGTATATATGATGGAAATCCTTAGCCTACTTTCCATTAACGTGCTTATGTTTAGGAGTATGAGGTAGGGTTATTTTAAAGTAGAAAATAATTATTTAATTACAGATGTTTTAAAACAACAATGCAAACCATTTCTTTGAAAAACAACAATTATGAGACCAAAAGAATCTCTATTTTGGGGATCAAAGAGGATCTGTAATTTTTGAAGCAAAAAGAAAATAAACTACACTTTTATACTGAGAAAATACTTCGCCAAAGCATAAAAAATAAGAGATATACAGTAGAGATCTTACACAGACTATTTATATATTTACAACACACCAAACCTTAATCTTCACTTTGAGAATCCAACACTGTTATAAAAATGACTACTTCCAAAACAACCTAGATTGTACTTACAGAATGTGAAAGTCTCTCAAATTATATTCATCAATAAAGAAACATAAAAATATATCTAAAATGATGGAAGAAAACAAAATTAATGATATAAATCATAGATATTTAAAATCGACAAAATTGTTTTTCGAATAAACACCTATCATTGGTATCCAAATTAATATGTGTGATCAAAATAAACCGTTACCTTCTTAATGGTATCCACTTTAATCTATGTACCACGTGACCAGAGGGTGTGATATTACAATTCTGCACAAACTACATGTGTTTTTTGCCGGGATAACAATAGTTAGGTCACGTTTGACACCAATACGAGGAAAGGTGACCAGGGATGGTTTATGCGTCACGGACGAAAGAATTCCCATTCAGGTTCGGTTTATTTTACCTGCGCCATTATGATAACTTGGGTGTAATTGTATAGGAGTGTAATTATTCCTTGTTTTTGTTATTTGGTTGTTTTTTTTTCTTGTTTCCTTTATTGGCTGCGGTTTATTATTACTATTACCTTCTTTTTCTTCTTGATACATCGAAATAATATGGCAGCTTTATCATTCGTTGGACTTTAATTTTTTTTAATATTTTCGTGATATATTGAATCCTTCTCAAACGAAATAAAGTCATGTGATCTTCATACAAGTCTTCAATCATTATCGATATTCATTATTACGAATACCATGTCATAAGTTTTAACCAATAGTAACCCCTAACCGTCCTACTTCAATTTTCAACGTAATACGTCTTACACTTTTAATGAACTGTTGACATCTTAACACCGTAAACTCAGGTATACCATCTTACGCTGCCTTTACCATTCTCTAACAAATACACTAGCAAACCTTGCAATGTATACACTTTTATGAAAGGTAAAGATAACGAACAGTGATCAATCTCATAACTCCTATAAGCAATACAAAATAGAGAGTTGTGATTTCCTGTATTCATATTTCTGCATTTGTCATATGGAACCATACAATGTCATGAAGCCGTTCTCATGGACTGCAGGAACATCTGATTTAATGATAATGATCTGCTTCATTACCTACATGAACAGGTGATCAATCTCATAACTCCTATAAAGAATACAAAATAAAGAGTAGGACCAACACCGACTCCTGGATATCCCAGAGGAGGGATCAAGTGCCTAGGAGGAATAAGCATCTTCTGTTCTAAAGCCGTGAGTGTGAAATGAAATAAAATGAGATGAAATCACATGCATAATAACAACCATATTGTTTATCTTATACAATTTGATATATTGTGTATACAAATGTACATGTACTAGATGTATTCCGATGAGTTGTATAACTCAAGGACAATAAAGAATTGAATTGAATTGAACTAACATGTACTATACCTGACATATAGCATTATAAATCAAAAGCGAGTAATTCTATTTCGCGAGTGATGCCTCTCGCGAAATTACGCCATAATAAATTGTGTATCTAAGAACCTACAGTATACATAACTCCATATATAATAAGAAAAAATACCCTCTTCCCCGCTAGTCAAAGCAAATTTAACCAAACAGGGTATTGTGAAATCATTTTACAAGAATTATTATATAGTATTGTGCTTTATACATGTACAGTTTATCTAGAATTCAGAGACCTTTTAAGTTCGGTGTCTGGGTACTTGTTAGTATTATACATCGTCAACTTCCCACATTTATGTAGCAATATTCCATTATCACCTGCATGTGGTGTTTATATATCTCAACTGATTCGATATGCAAGAGCTTGTTCTGGGTATAGTCAGTTTTTAAATCGAGGTAAGCTACTGACAAACAAGTTGATGGTACAGGGATTTCAACAGTCTCGATTGAAGTCAGCATTTCGCAAATTCTATGGTCGTTATAACGATCTAGTTCGTCAATACAACCTCGCATTGGGTCAAATGCTGTCTGACGTGTTTCATACCGATTGTTACGCCGTTCTTGGCACACTGATTTTGACTGCGGATAACTCCGTTTACCTGATCAGGATATGGGGCTCACGGCGGGTGTGACCGGTCAACAGGGGATGCTTACTCCTCCTAGGCACCTGATCCCACCTCTGGTGTGTCCAGGGGTCCGTGTTTGCCCAACTATCTATTTTGTATTGCTTGTAGGAGTTATGAGATTGATCACTGTTCGTTATCTTCACCTTACAGAGACAGCGAATTACATTTCATTTTTACAAAAATCAAAGAGAACTATAGATATCAAATTTATACAATATAATCATGTTTAACTTATGAATTGGGTCTTATTTAGGCTGTAAGGATTCACCTTTTCATTCCAAGCTTAAGGCTCAAGGACTTTTAGAGATACATTGTATCATCCGGAACTAACTGTAACAGACAGACTGACAGACGGAAAAACACACACAAAAATGTCCTCCGTTTTTCACTAAAAATGCATGACAAAAATAAGAAATTGTGCAAAACTCACTTATCTTAATAGAAAATTCATACTTTTGAGTGCAAATAGATTCAGCTTACGTTAAATTATTTGATTAGTTAATTTAAAGTCTGATTGTCTCTTTGTGAAACACTTCTCTAAGATTTAAACCAAAAATGGTAGAAAGAACCACAGAATGTAAATCCACTATATCACCAATTTTCCGGGGAGAAAAGCTACTCTACAACACTGGTCCATGTACAAGGGACAACAAACAGACGAATTAATTTGAACTTTTGTCTAATAAAGAACATGCTACGTGACTTTTAATGGTGTTTGTTAGGTATCAATATATAGGCTTGGTGAAAAAGCAGAATATACCTGAACTCTATGACGTTAAGTGTAATACACACTAGTTTTTATACTAATGTACACGTCATAGAATTTGACTTATGAATTAAATTCCATATTGAATTCCACTGACTACGCGCGGTGTTGTCTTCACTGTCTCGGGGGGCACCTAGAGGTGGATCGTCTGAGAGGCGGTATGCACACCGAATTACAATCAATCCCTAATTGAAAATGTCAGTGTCTGTTTACCCTGTGGGTGAAAATTACTGTTTACATCTATATTCATTAAACGTTTCATTCTCTCACCACCAGTAATCAGATTATTCAGGAGTCTGGAAAAATGACAGGTAATTTCAATAAATTGTATTTTTATTTCATATATTTATTGATTTTATTTCCATCAGGAATCCAATTGCTTGTCTCTTATTCTCTCGTTTTAATCTTTTCTTCTTCGTTACATACATGTTTAGTCCTTGTTGAATTGTATTTCAAGCTGGCATTATCATAAAAACAACATTTGATGCCACAAGAGAAATGCATGATCCATTGCCAAGTAAATCTTTTTGTGTTAATTAGACCGACCCTTGGGGTTTTGACTAATCAACGAACAAACTATAATATTGAATTTAGAATTCCGTAGCGAATATGAGCACTCAGGATAAATTACGAGCTTCTGATCCACCTGAAGAATGAAGACAGCGAATTAATGGATTGGATTTGATGGATAAATGCGATAAAGAAAACACTTTGATCAAACGCAAGAAATTCTGTGGAAAATGACTTCTTTCCTCGTCGCTAACTTTATATTGGCCGTGGTGTTAGTGAATGCTTTTAAAGGTAAGATATGATATAATTTGACTGATGTTAAAGTTCAGAATTTACTTTGGAAATATATTTTTGACTATTGTAAACCGAGAATTGCAAGAGAGAAAACAACCCAATCTTTTCGGTCGTTTTTTTTTTTTTTAAAGTCAATTATTAAATAGATAAAGGATGAATCTGAATTAGATAAAGAAAATAAACTTTATTGTTTGCCCTGAAATTACATGCACATTGAACTATTGAGGTGCAATGTATTTACAACGTTTGGTATCACATACATACATACGGTGCGTATTGAAATCAGTCTTTATGAGTTGCTTATCGCTTGAGATGGACATGATCAGTGATGCGCTATTTGTTCAACAAAAATTTAATTGTTACAGTTTTCAAATTCATTTTTTTAACTAAGTAATCTGGGATTTTCAATCAATCAACAATTAAGAAATAATGACCATGTAGGAGGAAATTGACCGAGTTTGACAGGGGAAAAATTCCCGAAATGTCTCGAGACCACGCGGGGGGGGGGGGGGGGGGGGGGGTTCTCTGACAATTCCAACAACGACGTAATCATTCTCATTGTCTTTGGGTTCCGCTTCTACATGTAACATACGTATAAGGTACAGAGGTTTTCTTCTGTAGGAGACTTAGTCATTGAACATGGCGTCAAGGTGTAAAATCTCCATTAAATCCCTTGACGAAACTATATTTTTTCGATGTCTAAGATTTTATTGAACATTTAACCTAGAAATTATTAAAAAATTTTAGAAATGACGTTTTGTCTTTATTTAAAAAAAAACACATTGCTTAGCTGTAATTATAAAACACTAAATTGCAAATATTAACCCCCCCCCCCCCCAAAAAGAATCGGTTTCAGAATAAATTTCTGGGGTCTTTGACAGGATATACCCCCCAGTATACAAATTGTGAACACAAATAAGAATTCCCTCGTTCTTTTTCACGAAATTCAAGATCGGATTTTTTCTGTAGAATTGTCATTGGTAAAAAGTTTCAGAACCTCTCACCGGAAAATTAATGTACTGAACTTATCAATATACCCCAATCAATGCGACCAATGATTTATTCATATTTATTTATTCTAGTATAAATGGCACATTTGATAAAGATGGCTGACGTTCATAAACCTTTTAATAACAATTTGGATGTTTTTCGCTCATCGTTTCACAGAGTTTGATAAATGACTGGTGACATGAGAAAAGCACCCTATTGGTCAAAATTTCACGTTTTTAGTTTTTCCTATAGAATTTTATTCTGTATCGTTTTCTGTTCATAAAAATACAAAATTTATGCTGATATCACGTTATTTAACGTTTTTTAAACTGACAATTTTTGGGACACATCTGTAAAAATACCATCAGCGTCAACGTAAAGAAATTGTAGCGTCATATGACGTCAAATATCATGCTGAGAATATTGCGTGCCAAGAAATCAATTACTGTCATAAATTCATTAAAGCACACATATTTCATCTTGTATTGTTGAAAAAGGAAACATTATATAGATATTATTTCCAACAATATGAACACTGGTACATTGGCACGGAAATGATACAGCATCAATTTTACCATTCCATATTAAGTTAACATTTTCACAACCACTTTACATTCATGTTTAGAACTTACAAATGTACTTTCAACACAAATATACACGAATGAATAGATTTAAAGTTACACCATCCCCGAGTGACTTATCAATATTAATGGCTAAAAGTTGAAAAACTATTAATTTCCAATCAATATAGTTAAATTTAATTAATAACCAAAGAAAAAGTACATGTTGCCACCTTTTTTAAGATGTCAGACAAACAATAACAAGTATTTGTCAACATCAGAAAATCACACATTTTTGTTAAACAGAAAAATAAACATGACAGACACACAATAAATCTTGTTAAAATGACAAAAAAAATTTATGTCAACGGTTTTTAAAAAAACCAAATAATTTTTATATGTATGAATTAATCGTGGATATTAGGGAATTCATTGTATAATAGATTTACAATAGAGGAAATACCATCATAAGAGTTATTGCCCTTGACATTTTTATTGATTACCTATGAGTATATAAACTTTTCACTTTCAATAGTTTACCCATTTTATCGTTTTATACAGTGAATGAAAATCCTCAGAGAGATATATTTCTATCATGGACAAAGTTTAATTCAATAAAGGTTTTTGCAAAAACCTATGACATCACACGAGGATCGATCTACATTAAAGGGACTGGTTCACGATTTTTGAAAAAGATATTTTTCAATTTTGATGTTGAACATTAAAAATATAACTGATCTAATGTTGACAGCCAAAATTTTAAACTTCTGAACGCAAGAATAAAAGCAATATTTTAGCCTTAAATCTTTGTTAATATGTAAACAAAGACTCGAGTTTTTTTCATGTATACAAACAAACCAGTGAAATGTTAATTTTGTAATATATCTTAATTTTGCATAGTCACAAATTTTAACTTTTAGATGACATTTTACCCAAAGAATGTTTGGAATGTAAAAGATATAATAAACTTTTCTTTTGAAAATTTCGTAAACAATAACATACCACAATCTTTGTTTACAAAACAAATAATAAACTCTCTAAAATGAGCTTCTGTGATGATGTATAACCTTAATCTTTTAAACACATTCAACAATAGATTTTGATCATTAGAAATGAAAAACAAAATTTTGGGGAAAATCGTGAATCAGTCCCTTTAATGTTAAATAGTAAACAAATAAATATAGTTCAGTGACAATACCTATACTATCGGCGACAATCCGGACGAGGCTCGGTGCATCTGTGATTGGGTCTTTTACAAACGATCTTACCTGTATCTTTGTCTTATGAATCATCAGTTCATTGCTTAGACCAATTTTTTATAAAATTATATATGTAGTTATTCAACCTTAGAATGATAGGTGTGTGTATGAATTTTTGGGAGAAATTCAAAGATTTCAGCATGAGGGGCGGTTCATCGGACGGCGCAAGTAAACACGTGCGTGCTGTTCTCTCTAGCGTGGTTTACACATTAATAATTAACTGCATTTTCAGCTGTTGAGGTACAAAAACATTTATCGATGTATATCTAGAACTTCATTTCCATAAGATTTTAATTTGAATTTAAAAAAAAAAAACCACCATTCCGTTATCATGCAATATGTCGTTTGTAATACTTGGAAACCGTTTTTCAAGTTAAGAAAAAGTCCTCTGAATAAAAACAACATTCAGACTGAATTGCAGCAAAGTCACGTATTGTGTGGTAATTTGAATATCTTTTGAAGCGTTTGAAGATGATTTTAATTTGGTATGTAAATGCACCTTCCGAAATTAGCGTTAGAGGTTTATAGTCAGTTTTTCCTCCTCTGAGACAGCGATCATTACACGGCATCGAACAGATTATGTGAATAAAACATTCAAACTGAAATACAGCAAAGTCACATATGGTGTGGTAATTTGAATTTCTGTTGAAGCGTTTGAAGAAATTTTTATTTTGATTTGTGATTGTACCTTCAGAAATATCCATTAGACGTTTATAATAAGTTTTTCCTCCTCTGAGACAGCAGTCACCACGCTGCCTCGAATATATTCACATTCATTTAATAAAAACATCAGATCTGAGGAAGGCGATTTTAATGTAAGGAAGGCATAAATTGTTGACAGCTCCCCCACCCCCACCCCCCTTCTCTCATATTTTGCTCTATGGTATAATTAGTGTTTTACAGTATGGCAGCGTAAGATCCAGTCAAGCAGTAGTAAAAAAAAACAACATGTAGCGGTTGTGTATGATTATGTGTTGTTCAAGCTTCACCTAAATTTATTCAGTTTGTGAGTAAAATGATAGAAGTTTACATATACTTGTATACAACTTTTTAAAGAGATTGTTTAGATAATCACTCTTTTCAAAATTTGTAGAACTACCATTATAAGCATTCAAGAAAACATGATTTATGACAAATCTACCCCACTCAGACAGAATTGTATCTTGTGAAAATCAGATCTGGGGTCTGGGTTGTATATTTGACATAGGGTACTGCAGACAGTGACAATCCATATTCTTCACTATATCGGAAAATGACGTGCGGAAATGAAAGGGCGTGTATCGGTTTTTCAACTTTTGCTGCCATGAGACCTGAAAACTGGGCCGTTAAGTTTTATGCGTGTTGCTGAATTCTTCACATGCTTCAAACCGATATCATGCACAACGAGAAAATCTTTTTTACATACCACTTTTACAAGCAAGAGCTCTACGGTCCTTATTGAGAAAAAATTGCCAGGAAACAAGACTACCCTCAAATCCACGTGTTTTTCACATGTGTGTAAACAGCCTGAGTGCACCTCAGGAAGTAGCCTCAGCTACCAACAGCAAATAGTTCCTTTGTATACACTTGGTTATTTCTACAAATTACACAAAATTTCCTAATCAGGGGTACAAAAATTAAGAGAAAAGAAAGAGAGGAAATGAGAAAAATTGCGCAAGGAAAAAAAAATTCTTTAAATAAATGGAACTACAATTGACTAAGTTCATTTTGATTGGACAATTACCGGTGTGATACATGTAATACGATGGCATCCATGAGAGAATTTTATGCATTGTAATTTGTATGTCGAATGCGCGAGACATTCGAGGAGTTCCGATTGCGTAGCGGAGTCGCTCGGATCACCTCGGCCGATTCCATCTAATCTCGAATGTATGATGTTTTCCGCCATAGTACTTATACTGTGAAGTATAACAACATGTTTAACGTCACTGATTAACTGGAACTACATGTACTGACAGCTCCGGCGAAATACCGTCCATTTTAACGTATAGTACTCTCAATATTTGTAACTGTTTCTCTTTTGAGAATATGGGGTTTTTTTCTTCTTGAAATAGAGGGCAGTTTTATAAGGAAAACTCGATAAATTCATTTTAAAAACATATTTTGATCACTACTTTCTGAAAGCGGAAGTTTTTCCGGGAAAGTAAATAAACAACCGCATTACAAATGTTAGGCGTATCTAAATGTACATATCAATTCAGGTCATCTCGGTTAGATGTAGGATAGTACCGAAGTTTGCCGAATGTAGCGGAGTTAGCCGATGATTGCTGATTGAACGAGAACAACAGCACTCGGAACTCCTCGCGTGGCTCGTACCTCGCACACTAGCCGAAGCGTAACGGAATCGTCCGAGGATTGCCGGTTGTTACAACAGAGGTATCCTAGTTTTATTCTCGATCCCGACGTATTGTCAAACCTAAGACGTTTAACATAGGCAGCGACTGTTTCTTTACCAAGAGCCCGGCATTAAGAAGCGAAGGTCACGGGTCTTTCAGATAAGGAGGTTCTGTGTCGCAGTAGGCGTTGGATCAATAAAGAAACCTCCTTGCTACAGCAGTTATTAAGCTCCACGCAAAGATCAAAATTAAGAGCACCCCGAATACGGGTGAAGATGGTATATATTCCAATCCAGATTTCTTTCACTACAAAATTATCAAATAAATCATGTATTATCCCTGGTTCTTGCTGCCTGTAACAGCTAATATTTGTGATATTGCTAATATTTCGCGACAGAATGTCATATATGAATTCTATAATGAAAAACGTAATGATTTAAGCTATTGGATTTTACTACCTAAGTATCATATACCTATAGTAGCTATTGTTAAACGAGAAAATAAGAAGGCTGACTTAAAAAGAAAAATCTTTTATGAATATTCTGAGAGAAGAAATGTTTATCAAAAAGTGTATACATATATTTTACTCGAAATGTGATTTAGATTCAGTTGGCAACCACTAGGTATCAGATTAAGATTTCGCTTTACTCTTATTTGTTATCCACAAAAATAATTACGTTTCCAATGTTTTTGCCTTCGATACATGTATCTTTACCAATTGTAACGATAGCCATTTCTTCATGAATGCAATGTAGATTTGAAAAAAAATGTGTCTGAATCTTGATAAAGATAGTACGATCTATTTTAACGGCTGGAAATTCCTACAGAAACGAAAGTAGAATGTAAGTATAAAATCAAACATTAGGGCATGAAATGCAGCGTTTCACGTAAGCATACTTTTCATAAAGCGCCAACGCAAAATGAAATTTAGTTTTAAAGTGGTTTTAAAACGGATCTGTCTTACTTATTAACAAAAGTGTTTATTAAACTTGTATAAAATGTATCATATACAAAGGAAATAACAAATGTGTTAGGGTATATATATTCCTACCTGAGTGTGCATTCGGTTGCATTTTCAAAAAATATACAAAATAACACACACACACACAGAGAGAGAGAGAGAGAGAGAGAGAGAGAGAGAGAGAGAGAGAGAGAGTACTGTGGAATCATCATTGTTCACGAGTAACAACATTTATAAGCTTGTAGGAACGCCTTGGGATATAGAGTTATTTCCCCCTGATTACATAGCAGTCCCCAATTCATGGTTTCAATACAAGGAATAGATAGAAAATTTACATATACAATTATATCTGATTGGAATTAACAATCAGTTAAGATTTTTTTTCTCTTAGAATTACATGCAATGACTGAAGAGTAACATGCCTGTACAATGATTTTAATCAGAAATTTCATTCATGGTGTCTTTTGCGTGATTGTATTTTGCAAACAATGTTGAGTCGTGATGTAAGACAGCATGTAGATATACGTTTTCGATTTCTTTAGATCAGGATATCTTTCGCATGTCAGTAATTGTTCATTATTGGGTTTTTTTTTTAGATAGACACCACAGCTCATTTTCCACAATTTAATAGAATATTTTTAAAACATGTAGTTAAGACAAGCCCCTGGTATAGTTACCTTAAATACCAGGGGCTTGTCTTCCGGATTGTGGAAAATAAAAAAATAAAAATAAGAATCCTCTTGAAAACCCCCTTTGAAGTCGTTTTGATAAAAATGCCGACACGTTTCGGCAATTAATACATCGTTTAAATTACACCCCTTGCAAGTATTATCATATCAATGCAAGGGAAGAAAGTTGCTGTGTTGGAAACAATACCCTTAACGATGTATTAGTTGCCGAAACGTGTCGGTATCTGTATCAAAACGACTTCAAAGGGAGATTTTCAAGAAAATTCATATCTTTATTTATTTTCCTCGATTCGGAAGACAAGGCTGAAGCCTTGTGTCCTTAAAGAGGTCAACACTCGGTTTTCAAGAATGGGCCGGGATTATTCTCTGCTTATAATTATAAAAGTAATTATAAATCATTATTCTAACGGAAACCCTTCCATGCATGCACGTCCCTATTGACCAAACAATGTATTTCCCCCCCAAAAAAACTAACACGTGACGTGTTCAGATAAAATCGCGCTCGCATTTAAAGCCCTGCGTGTGGGTCTCCTAGGTCTTTGTTACTGATCCCTATGTAATTTTTTTCCTTATCTGTATGACTTGTATCTCGTTCTATTTTAACCCCTTTTCTCGCATATTCTGTCAAAATTCTGGGTCTATCCACTGTACGCTTTTTCTCACTAGATGACATGCTGCACTGTTTATTGTCTGTGCGCGTGCGTCTGGAGACCGAAAGGACTGGTAATTTTTAGAGGGCCATTAAAAAGTATTAATTATTGCGTTTAAGGGAGAATTTTCAACTTTAGAAATGTGTTATTTTCGCAAAGTTTATACACTCAACTATGCAACGAAATTGAGAAAGCTCTGGGGGAAATGTCATTTCATGATTTTTGCGCAAAATGAGCTGTAGTGTCTCTTTAACCACTAGATATGCCAGAAATCTAATGTATTACCTTTGTTATCTTGTTATCATTTCACTGCCGACAAAATACCCGCGTGTCAAAATGAACACGTACATCGGTTACCACTGAATGGAACGTGTTGATTATATCGAATTGGTATCTTTCTGTTGAGACATGGTTTTTTTTAAATCAGTCTTTTCGAAAAACCTACCTCTAACGTTGCAGAGTTCGACCTGCATTAAAATTACCCAATATAAATCCATACTAAAATAATTATCAGTCACGCATTGACAGCTAGGGCTTTTCTCCCCTTTTTCAACAACGTGATTTTTACGTCATTATTACAAGCAAAGTTGCTTATTTCTACGTGCAAAGATCGATCTATATGCAGGTTGAAATACCCCCACTCACCCACCCCGGTAGTAATGAATTGTAGTAAAAATGGGAACTTGAATCGATGAAACGGATTAAAGGAATGCCCATCTAACCACCATCCACCCACCCCCATTTAGAACTTTCGGTTTGTCGATTTTATCATTGTCTTATCATTATTTTGTTTATGAGGAATTTTCAGAGAAGATTAAGTCGACTTTTTTCTTCTACACTCACCCACGCACACTTTGAAAACGATGCTATATTGTACGTACCTATTAGTACGTTCATTACATCACGTGCTTTCTTCGTGGTTTTATTTCCAGGTGACTGGAGGTTTGTGTCACAGATTACATTTGGAATTCTGGTAAATTGGACAGAAATGAACATCAAATAAGGCTACACCACACACGCGCCTTCCCCATTTCTACATGTATAATTTGACGAAATGTATATTTTTGTCTCCCCTCTTCCAGGGGAAGACATATTGTTTTTGTACTTTCTGTCCGTCCATCCATCTTTCTGAACGCTTCTCCACCTATATGGCTTATCGAATAGACTTGAAACTTTGTACGATGCTTCATTGTCATCTGTAGATGTGCATATTGTTTGGACGGGAGGATCCAATTATTTTTCTAAAAGTTATAGTGGATCTAAGAGGCGTGGATGATGTAAAATAGCTTTTGAACACTTCTCCTATATGGCTTAACTGATAGCCTTAACACTTTTTACAATACTCCAATGCTATTTGCAGATGTGCATGTTGTAGGGACATGGGGATGCAATTGTTTTCCTTATAGTTATAATGGATTTGAGGGGTGGAGGGCGTAAAATAATTTGTGAAAACTTCTCTTATTTGGCTTATTAGACTTCATAATGTTTATGTTCCTGCCCACGCTTTCTCCTCCATACCATGTAGTTCATTAAGGAGAGGAAGTTTCATTTGGAGCACTTCCTATTTGGGGAGCTGGGGATACATTTGTTTGTCATAAAAATAATCTCTATTTTAAAAATGGTTTCATCATAAAATCGAAGATATTAAACATTGTCTCTATCACAGATATAAAATACAGTCTATTAACATTCAACATAGCAAGGAATTCGATAAGGTTAGGTTTTTTTTTTTGGAGACACGCCCCCAGCTTCCGGTGTAAGGGAAGCAACTGAAGAGAAACTTTACATGTAGGTCATGTTGTTGACAAACAATCCTCGCTGAGTAAATGATACTCACGGCGGGAAATTTACACATAAAACTGACGAGATTAAAGACGCATTCCGTCGTGTTGGACCAATCGGAACTCCTCGAATGTCTCGCTCACTCGACATCGATCTATGTCGAGTGTGCGAGACATTCGAGGAGTTCCGATCGCGTGTTGGACTCTAGCTGGGTTATGGTTGTAAGTGTATAAATATAACGTGTTGCTATCAGTAATTACATTGTGCATACTCTTAAATGATAATTCAATGAAGATATTCAATGTATAACGGACATTTTTCATACCTAGTGAATGGATGGTGAGATTTTTGAAGGGTTCAACCAATGAAAATAATCCATCAAATGAATTCTGCTTGGTTTACATGTATTTTAACTAGAATGTTACATTCTTATAGAAAGAGCATGTTTTATTTTTAATAAAGATCAATTATGTTTTCACACAAATCTCTTGGTAAAAGTTGTACACACTTTTTCTTCATGAAAATATGGAATGAAGGACTAAGACCATGTTTAGCTATATCGGCCCTGTGGTGTGTTAAAAAATAAAGCAGAATGAATTGAAATAAAATTGTTATCATTTGATAATACAATCTTTATACCATCGCGACGTGCCAAGATTTCCCCGCCAAAACGTCAGCTTGTGGAATTCTATACAAGACAAAACCGGTATCGGTCTGGTTTTCTGCAGAAATCTCCACTTTTTTAAAATTTAGTTATATAATTCATATAAAACACGACCTTCGATCCAGAAACTGACTGTAGTCTATCAAAATCTATCAATACAAATAAATTTTGCACGAACGATTTTTTGGATCGAAAGGTGTGCTGTTGATGAATATCAACTTTGAATTAAATCGAGAGCAATCCGGAATTATTTATTTTTGTGAGAGTTGTGGGTATTTTATTAATTATGTTGCTTTGAAAAATTAAAACAATATACTTATGTGGAGTCTACATCATTTCCATGCAGAATACACCCCTATGTGGTGTTTTTATCACAAGTTTGTGCAGGAATTCTAAAAGCTATAGAATTTTAATGCGTAAACAAACGAATCTGCTGTCCGACAAATCGGACCTTCAATGCTATAGAAAGTTTTTATTTAGACGACACCAACAGAATTACTAAGATCAAAATGAAAAGAATTTATAGAACATGCATTGATATAACTAAAACTATTGCCGACATATCGAAAGTATAACGTTAACTAGAGCAAGTAAATGTATGAAGGATTTTTGAGCGAGTGACGTCTTAGACTTCGTGGTTTCGTGGTAGAGAGCCCGTCCTTCAATCGGGAGATCCGGGTTCAATTCCTACCCATGTCACTATTTTTTTTTTTTTAAATCATAATGTTACCTACATTTTTCTTGGCGTTATTGAAAAATTTCTTTCTTTCAAGACACTGAAGATGAAATTATACCTGAATACAAATAAAAATCAATAGGCCTATGCAATCACAGAACACCAAGAAAATGTGCAAGGATTACAGATTACATTTTTTAAAATTCATTGAAAAAAAAACAACCCAAAATACTTTATTTTCGGACTTGATTTTATTTCAAAGTATGAACCAGCAAAAGATAATGGAAAGGAAAGTTTTTCCAATGCATCTAATGTACAGAAGAAAAGTCAGAAAAAATGTGAATCCATTAGCTATTCGTCATTTCCTGCAGAGTAAGAACTTTCTTGTTGAAACCACCACATGATATATTGTGTAGCAAGTGTAGACATGTGTGTCAGTAAATTCACATCCAACAAAATTGTCACAATCAATCTCGGCCACTTCCTGAGACAAAGTCTCTACAGACAATTTCAATACCTCTCGACAGAACCAGGCCTGGGGTAATGGTAATTAAATGTCAGCCAGTTTCAATGTAATGGGGGTGTACAATGTAATGGACCATTTTTGTATTACAAGTAATGGTAATGTAATGCATACTGTACTGCACATTATTTTCCATTACATTTACACTACTTCAAATATTTGATGATATTTTGCAGATTTAGAATAATTCATTATATCGGTGATTGACTGAAGCATTTGAAACATTGATGACAATCAAATGCAATGAATAATGATATGTTTCCTAACATTGCTGAATATTTAGTGTACTTATGTTAATGTATAATTAAAAATCATAATACAGAAATAATTTTTATGCCATTTCTTTAATATCTGTTATGTAAATGTGTAATGTAAATTCACTCTCAAGTAATGTAATACATTATATTTCAAAATAGGAGTAATGGTAATGTGAAATTTTCTAGGTAATGTAAGGTGTTACACTGCTATGTAATTGACCTCAAGCCTAGATAGAACACCTTCTCATGCATATATATGCAAGTGCCTTGGACCCCAACTTGTCATTTCCTCTTTTGCAAGATTTTCAGCATTTCTTCATAGAGATCATAATTCCAACTGCAAGGTGTCCAAGATGATGAATTCAGACCTGACCAGTGTTTTTGACAATTTGTTAACTTTTGACTCTGCACTTTTCATCAGGACAACCATTTTTGAACTCATTCAAAAAGTACATTATGACATTCATAATTCAACATGCAGATTTTCATTTGAATCATCAAATATGAATTCTTCCAATTAATAACCCCCCCCCCCAAAAAAAAAAACACTTTAAAAACCTCCACAGGTATATTTCAAATGACATAGAACCATAGTATCAGGATGTCTCTGGAAGTGCCATGGGTTAATAAGGTTTAAATTTCAGAGTCGACATGTTTCTTCCAAGAAATATAGTCTTGTTTGGATCCAGTTTTTCCAGTTCTGATATAACTGCCTGATACTGTACAATGTAGGTGTCAATCTGGTCCCCCTATTGTGGGAATCTGTTTCCACATAACTGCTGTATAATCTGGTACCTTGCTATTAGCAGGCACAACAAGGAAGCTATTCCTGCAGTGATGTCCAACACTTATCTGCATGTGTCACTGATGCCACTATCATTGATGAATCTGATGGCAGTGATGATAGCATTATTGAGGAGTAGGAATATGGATTCTTGTCAATCTGATTCATGTCACCCTTGCCATCAATTTTTGCTGGACATGTTATATCATCCTGAAATTCAAATTACTCCAGTATTATATCATTATCAAAACTATATCATAAATAAAAGGTGAAGATAACAAACAGTGATCAATCTCATAACTCCTACAAGCAATACAAAATGGAGAGTTGGGCAAACACGGACACCTGTATTATAATATTCATATAAAAGTTGTACTTTCATGCCCTCATGTATTTTCATTGATATAGAATTCAGAAAAATTACATTTATGTATTTGGTGGGAGATTGACATGTCTCCAACTAAACAATAGAGGACAGTTTAGCTACATGTACATTTCTGCATAAATAATTATATACACAAACATTTCATTTGAATTTGATTCCCCATCTAATAATTTTTGTTGTAGCTAATGTTGATATATTATCTTACTTCACAATTATCAGCAAATTCACAAAATATTTTTATCTTTCATACTCTTTCTTGTGGTAGATGTATGGAAAAATTTAATATTCAATAATATAAAGGAGATAAGCTAACAAAAAATTATATGCTTAAATCATGGTAGTACCCATGAAATTCAACATTCTCTTGAGTGATTCTATATCTAATCCCAATGCAGGCATGTAAGTTGTAAGTATAATTGTTGAAATTAAGTTTGACATGTTTACAATTTATCTTGAAATAAGGCATATTTAAATTATAAAACCAAACTGTTCTTATGATTTTCCTGGCTTAATGGTGCTTTTAAGTATTTAAAAATTATTGAATGTAAAAATCATTTTGACTTTTCTAATCCATGTTTCCGCGTAAGGCCAAAAAAAATAATATATATATATATATATATATATATATATATATATATATATATATATATATGTTAATTGGTTTCCACTTTCCCGACCTACCCTAATTAAACATTTCTGTTGACCCTAACACATTTTTTTCTATATTCTCACAGATTTTGCAAATGTCATCACTACAACAAGAATATATTTACTGACTTATGAAGTTATTTATTATGCACTAATACCAGACAGATTCCAAAACACAGAAACAGTTTTTGTTTACAGTAAATTGAAGAAATGTATCGATTCATCATATAACTTTTATTTGATTACTAAATAATCACTAAGTTAAGTTTAAACATAGTAGAATACTAGAATACCAAATCATTCGAAAATTATTCAACCTATGAAATGCGATGAGTACATCCTTTGCAACTTCCACGAACAGCACAAACAGGCTAACGGCGCGGCGTGTGAAAATGGCCGAATGAAGGATTGAAAAATATGGTGTGCCATTCGGGCTATAAGTAAAATAACCTTCTTGCGTATTGGGAAAGAAAATTTCTTTTTCAAGATCTTATTATATATTAAACCACTCATTGCATAATTATGTTTTACAATACGTTACCACTTCTAATAATATATAGCGACGTTGTATGACGCAATCTTAAAAAGTAGAGCAAATTATAGGATTTATACTAGTAATGTAAACCTAAAAATAGTGTTCTTTCACCAACTCTACATATAAAAACCAGTACATTATAGGAAAAGAACATGTTAGAGAATATTTCTAACAAAAAATTATTCACTTTGGACGTTAAGCCGAATTTTGATAAACATGGTCTTAGTCCTTAATCATTTACAGCCCATGATTGTAGACAATTAGATTTTTCCTATTTTTACCAAAGGCAGATAATTCTTCAAAAAAGTTTCAAGTGCAAAAATGTCAGCTTTTACCAGTCATATGAATTAGATCTACTTCGCGTTCATCATTATTTAACAATACACATTTATTTTGATTTAAACATTCAAAATTGTTCATTATCCTTTCATTATACATTTTTTTCCAGAGAGAAACAACACGATTATTGTCGTTATAAAATCAACCCTAGCGGGACATATGAATAACATTGCATTAGATACCTAATGCGATCGGGACAAAATAAATCTAGCCGATTAAAAGAAACGTGAAAATTTGTATAAATATTCGTGAAAATGTAAATTCGGGGTTAAGGGTGACCTCAAAATACGAACATTGACCCCCCCCCCCCGCGAACATTGATACCCCGCGAACATTGATGCCCCGCGAACATTGATCCCCCGTGAACATTGATCCCCCGCGAACATTGATGCCCCGCGAACATTGATGAGTCTGCAGTATTTACTCTACCTTCTGTCTGAAATTTTCTCCACGTAGTTTTCATTTTTCAACTGAACGTTAATAACTCCTATTACAAGCATACTAACATTGATTTTATAATTTCAAAACGTTTTTTTTAGTGTTTGGGTATCCAAAATGGTTTTATTTTAACTTGCTGCCGATTAGGGCTTATAAATATAAATATTTGTAAATACAAGACCTTAGTAGAAATCAATTCCATGGTTTAATTTATTTGCGATATATTCAACACTTAGGAACTGTCTATTTTCATAAAATAGATCCCCTATGTATTTCATACCTGCGATATGATATTTGCTTTAAGATCTTGTTTTATTCTTTTTGATAATATATGTAATGGGATTGTCCTGTAAGTGTTCATTGGGGATATCTGACATGACTGTTACAAAACTTTCGAACAGAAAGACACCCCCACGGTAGATTATCAATTTATTCTATTCCAAAAATTCAAATCAATTTGCAATATGTGCATCCGAATCGCTAGTGTGTCCTTTGTGTTAGAGAACACTATTCGAACACGTATCGAATGAAAGAGTCCCGGAGAGTATGATTATACACATTTGACAACTATGCGTCAAAGACTATACTATGAAGGAATATTCACAATGCATTTATCCAATCAAGGGGAAGTGTGGCGTCACAGTTGAGAATTATATCTCTGATGAGACTTTGACCTGGTTAATTGATTGGAATTTGGATGATGAAAACTAATTTTCATGTTTGTTTGTCAGTCCTATGAAATCATAGCAGTAACAATCACCTTAAAGGAATAAGAATGGTCATTTATTCAAATACACAATCTAATAAATGAAATAAACGAACATATATTCAGCCGGAATACAATATTATTCCAAAAAGCACCGGTTCAGTAAAAAAAAGAAGACTTTAACTAGAAAAACAAAACATTTTTACATTATGCACCCGAGTTAAAAATACGAATAAGGAAGTGTCCCTGAGTCCTAATTGCCAAGATCTATAATCCAAACACGTACATGTACTATTAAAACAATCTGATCAAAATCGGACCCTTTGATCCGCTCACGTAGCTACCTACGTGAGCGGATCAAAGGATCTTATTTTAATCAGATTGTCTTTAAATAACCATATCAAGCTCTTTGGTTCCATTATCTTCCACTTCAAACACTTTGACATCATGCATCTGTAAACTCCTCCCAACATATCGCGCTCTTCTATCAATTTCCACTCTTATAATATTTATTTATAGTGTTTTAAATTTCTCATAAATCGAGACGTATATTTTTACCATATTTATAGTATTTTAAACTAGTAAATCGAAATGTATATTTTTATTATATTTATAGTAGTTTAAATTTCTCGTAAATCCAGACGTCTATGTTAACTATATCTATAGTATGTTAAATTTCAGTGTATATGTTGTCTATATTTGCAGTATGTTAAATTTCAGTGTATATGTTGTCTATATTTGCAGTATGTTAAATTTCAGTGTATATGTTGTCTATCTTTGCAGTATGTTAAATTTCAGTGCATATGTTGTCTATCTTTGCAGTATGTTAAATTTCAGTGTATCTATTGCCTATATTTGCAGTATGTTAAATTTCAGTGCATATGTTGTCTATATTTGCAGTATGTTAAATTTCAGTGTATATGTTGTCTATATTTGCAGTATGTTAAATTTCAGTGTATATGTTGTCTATATTTGCAGTATGTTAAATTTCAGTGTATATGTTGTCTATATTTGCAGTATGTTAAATTTCAGTGCATATGTTGTCTATCTTTGCAGTATGTTAAATTTCAGTGTCTCTATTGCCTATATTTGCAGTATGTTAAATTTCAGTGTATCTATTGCCTATATTTGCAGTATGTTAAATTTCAGTGTATCTATTGCCTATATTTGCAGTATGTTAAATTTCAGTGCATATGTTGTCTATCTTTGCAGTATGTTAAATTTCAGTGTATATGTTGTCTATATTTGCAGTATGTTAAATTTCAGTGTACATGTTTTTCTATCTTTGCAGTATCGGGCTTTGATTCATCAGATGTAGCTGCAGACAGACGGATTCTGAGGGAATATTTCCAGAAACAAGCGGGGGCGGAAGACCTGTCATACGATCGCGCCGGCGGTACGAATTCACACAATTTCTGACACAGTAAACGCACCCTTTAAGCAATACTTGGCTTTCTCTGTTAATCTATGTACATTGTTACAGTAATTTTCGAGTGATGAAATATTCCAAGCATTGAGATAGAATATCATTTAAAAACAATTCTTACTTATGGAAATACGTGGAATGACAATTTCTTACTCATCTTACAAAAAAACGAGAAAGAAATACTTTAGAAGCCAGTTTGATAGAAGAAATCAATGAAATCGAAACCAATGACTCAGAGGAGCTTGGGGTATTGGAAGAAAAACAAAAACAATTGGAAAATATAAGAAAGGAAAAATTAAAAGGTCACTTTGTGCGTTCTAGAGCCAAATGGATTGAAGAAGGGGAAAAACCCACAAAATATTTTTGTCATCTAGAGGCAAGAAACTATTTAAATAAGACAATTAAAAAAATAGAAACCCAAGATAATGGGATTATTTATAATCAATCAGATATTCTGAAAGAAATCAAACAGTTTTATGAAAACCTATATAAGAATTACGACTCTGATTTGATCAATATGGACCTGAATGATATATTAACTTTAACAAAATTACCTAGACTTGATCAAAAAACTTCCATGGATCTGGAAAAAGATATTGGTGAGCGTGAAATCTTTCAAGTGCTTAAAGAAATGAAAAACAATAAGTCTCCAGGCAGTGATGGATTTACAACAGAATTTTTTAATTTTTTTTGGAATGATCTTAAGGCTTATATTACTGGTGCTATTAATCAAATCTTTAGGCAAGGATATTTACCAGTCTCACAGAGACTTGGTATCATTTCTTGTTTACCAAAGGGTGATAAACCAAGGCAATTCCTTAAGAATTGGCGGCCTATCACTCTACTTAATGTGTTATATAAATTAATATCAGGCTGTATTAGCCAAAAAATTAAAAGTACTTTAGATTATCTTATTTCTAATACACAAACTGGCTTCATAAAAGGTAGATATATAGGGGAAAATACTAGATTTATATATGACCTCATGGCATATACAGAAAAACATAATTTACCAGGCTTGCTTATGCTTATAGATTTTGAGAAAGCATTTGACTCAATATCATGGTCGTTTATATATAAGGTCTTAGATTTCTTTGGTTTCGGTAACAATGTAATTACTTGGGTTAAAATTCTAAATACCAATATCAAAGCCTCAGTTCTACAATGTGGAAAGCTCTCTGAACAATTCGACATTCAGAGAGGGTGCCGTCAGGGTGACCCTATTGCCCCATACTTATTTATTCTATGTGCAGAAGTACTTGCTATTTTGATTAAACAAAATAAAAATATTAAAGGTATAGTTATCAATGATAAAGAACATAAAATGTCTCAGTACGCGGATGATACATCTTTGACCCTTGATGGCTCAGATAAATCACTTTTTAATGCTTTGGAAACCCTAGAATTCTTCTCAAAGCTATCAGGATTAAAAATAAACAGCTCCAAAACAAAAATTATTTGGATTGGAGCAAAAAAATTTTCTGCTGATGTCTATCATCACCCAAGATGGAAATTAGACTGGGGATCCACAAGCTTCACTCTCCTAGGAATACATTTTTCAGTTGATCTAGAAAAAATTGTAGAATTAAATTTTATTCCTCAGATTCCTACTATTCATGCAATGATAAAGCAGTGGAGTAGAAGGATTTTAACACCCATAGGAAGAGTCACAGTCATTAAAACGCTTCTCCTCCCAAAACTTAATCACCTATTTTCTGCACTACCAAATCCCAGTCAAGAAATCATAAACTCATTAACACAGGAACTCTTTAGATTTATATGGAAAGCAAAATGTGATAAAGTTAAAAGAGTAACGGTTACTCAAAAATGCTTGTTGGGTGGGCTTAACATGACCAATATAAATAATTTCATAATATCTTTAAAGTGCTCATGGATTCAAAAAGTATCAACATGCAACCCATCCTGGATGAACATTTTTGAAGCTTCTTATGGAAAAGGAGTGGTGAATAAAATCTTAGATTTTGGGGATGAATATATATATTGTCTGCTAAAAAATACTTTTAATCCATTTTGGACTGATGTTTTTACTTCATGGATGAAGGTAATGAGTTTACACTTGACATTGAATTCTCGGACACAAATGAATTTTGTAAATGTTCCAATATGGTACAATTCAAAAGTTAAAGTTGGCAAATCATATGTGTTTGTAAAAAAGTGGTATGAAAAAGGTGTCAAGACAGTCAATGATTTTGTAGACTCTAACGGTGTTTTTCTAACAATGGATAGATTTGAAAAAAAATTTGATATTGATCATGTTTGTTTTATGCAATACAACAGTATTATAAATTCTATTTCTACGATGGCAAAAAAATTATGTGTGTCGAAAGAGTTGAGAAAATATGCTAATGGTCCATCCACACCTTTTCACTATGAAGATATACTATTGCATAAGAAATGCACAAATTATATATATAAGAACATTACTTATAAAGAAGAAATTCCGACTTCAATTGCTAAATGGAATTCATGTCCATTTTTGAGGGGCTATAGAGATATCATTACCAAGGAAGTTTTTGAAATATGTTTTAAATTAACGTCAGATTCAGCAGCACAATGGTTGCAATACAGAATTCTACATAGAATTATACCTGTTAAAAGTTACTTAAAAAAAATCAAAGTTGTGGATAATGATATTTGCTCATTTTGTGGACACAGCTCTGAAAACATTGAACATATTTTTGTGTTTTGCGACAAAATAGGAACTTTGTGGAACCAACTAAGCTTACATATTTATGAGAGAACAACAAATAGAATTGGTTTCAATGTTTTTAATATTATTTTTGGTGATTGTCCATTACAAAATTCCAACAAAGTAATAAATTTCATAATTTTATATACCAAGCAATATATATTTTTATGTTGCAAACAAAACAGATCACCATCTTTTGAGGGTGTATTACAATATATTAAGATGAAATATGAAATTGAACATTGTATATTTTCAAAAAACTGTAATTTTAAAAAATTCAGTACAATCTGGGCTGTATGGAAAAATATTTTTGATTAATGCCTTTCCTCTCTTTACTTGGTACTGTCAACCTTATTATGTTTTTATAACTAACTATGTGTGTGAATGTATGTATGAATGTCATTATCAAATACTAAATTTTGCAAATAAAAAAAAAAAAATTTAAAAACAATTCATGGATATATCTGAGAGGCAACTTTAAGGTTGATATCTTTCCTTCTTTTGCAGGAAAAAAAGAGGGTGGGGAATAGTAACTGTTCGAATTAAAACTGTACGAATCCTGTGAAGTCAGTATGCACAGCATTGTTTTATCAGCAGATAATTCTCATTTCAGATCCTTCAGCAAATGATGTTTCCGCTCTGTTTGTTATACAGAAAATGCTACGACCACGTGTTTCTGACGTCATCCCGGGCAAAAGAGGCTTTAACTTACAAGGATCTTTGTTGAAATGAACTCAAAAGCATGATACCTAGTAACCTGAATCCAATACACCTTCTGTCGAAATATTTCTTGTTTTTCATTGAATTTCAATCATATTTATAAGTCAAATACAACATGTACAAAGAACGAAAGATTTATTTTTTATTTCTTGTAAAAACATATTTTCATCTTCAATATCTGTTTTTATTCTGATACAATGACAACAGTACAGAATTCTGTAAAATCATATTTTCACAAGAATAATTTTCGTTGTTCTTGTGGGTTGGAAATAAGCACAAACTGAAATTTTCCACGCATACATCCCAATGGACTCGCAATAAGACACCAAAGAATCTTCCACATCACTGAAAATAATTTTAACGACAAACTAACAACTCAACTTTATGACAAACGGGATGATTTCAGCTTCTCCATCGTCAACTTCCCATATTTATGTAGCAACATTCCATTATCACCTGCATTTGGTGTTTATGTCTCTCAACTGATTCCATACGCAAGAGCTTGTTCTGCGTATGATCAGCTTTTGATAGAGGCAGGCTACTGACAAACAAGTTGATGTTACAGGGATTTCAACAGTCTCGTTTAGAAAAATATATTAACTTGAAAAAGATAATACAGTATCTTTTTCCTTAGACTTCTCTCCCATTCACCTCTTGGATTGTTGATATTAATGCGAGCTCTGTGTCTTTTGATTGACTTTGTTGTTTAATCGTGTTCTCCTGGCAATCATATTATTTTTCGTTGTCAGTACTATTTACCATATCCGAATCATCAATGGTACGAATACCAAATATTGTTTTGAACTTAATCACTCCATACCATTATCTTCTCACCATTTTTTTCATAATCACATTGTTTTGGAAGTTTTCCCTCTAAATGTATCTGATTTCTGTAATTTTCAAGAATAATTCGATTTTCATCCCGACCCGACCATGGTACAAACTCTCTACACCATCTGACGTCAGTAAACACGCTTTACAACAAAACCACCATTTTTATCACCCAGTACAACAGTGTATCATTCTTGTTACCAATGTAGTTTATTGATACTCGTCGTTTTTCGTGGTGTGTGTTATTTGTTTATGTAATATACGTCTCTTGATAAAGAAGCGGGTTGCGTCGAAAATTTGAGTTTTAAATAAGCAATAGTGTCGTGGCCTTTTCAGTGCTTATATATATTTATATATATATATATATATATATATATATATATTTATATATATATTTATATATATATATATATATATATATATATATATATATATATATATATTTATATATATATATATATATATATATATATATATATATAAATGCAAAATATACAAAACATAATCATTACGAAAAAACGCATACCAGTAAATAAAAAAAGAGATATATTAAAGAGGAATATCAAAATCACGTACCAACTATCATTTTGTGTTTTATAAACCAGAAGTGATAAAAGAATTATATAAGTTACATGAGGAATGTGCTTTGGTTCCAGCTGTCAAGCTTGTAACAATATGGTCTTTGTCATGCTCATTTTAAGCGAACTTGGCATTAATTCCACATTTGGTCATCTCACGTATGCTCCATCTTCCCTTTCAAACGATGAAATTCTTCCAAATCATGCTTACGTTTTAAACACAATTCAATATCCCAATCTAGACAATGAGAAGATCACTGAATCGGGACTCTAGGTACTGCATTTCCATACGAATGCAATGTATACAATGTAGGAAATTTGACTAGTCCACAGGGAAATAACGTGGATTTGATGAAATTTTTTCCAAATGCATAAAGACGTAAAGGCAGTCATGGACATCGTTCATATAAAAGACCAAGTATAACTGATATCACGGTTGATTCACTTTTACCTTATGTCAACAGACAATTAGGTCCACGTCTTATTCTCACAAAACTTTACTATATTCCATTCAGAGTTTTGAATACGTTATTTGAAGAAGCCAAAGCTAGTCCTGCTTTAATTGTCAACACCAGAATATAAACTGAACTCTGATTATGGATGTTGTCCATCACAGGCTCTTCAAACCGACGCGGGTTATCAAATCAACTGAAATTCACTATCAAAGGAATAGATGCCGTCAACATAAGTAACAGTCTTTGTCATAAAAAGTTCACTGTTCATATTTCAAGTTCAAATCTACACCATGTATTTCTTACAAGTATACTTCTACAGTCTTGTATTCCGAAATATTTCAAATACAAGTCTACATCATATATTTCCTACAAATATACTTCTACAGTCTTGTGTTCCGAAATATTTCAAATACAAGTCTACATCATGTATTTCCTACAAACATACTTCTACAGCCTTGTATTCCAAAATATTTCAAATACAAGTCTACATCATGTATTTCCTACAAACATACTTCTACTATTGCGTCCAAATTTTTTAATTACAAAATTTGCAGTGCCTAGATATAGACTTATACTTATATCACTGTTCGTTGTCTTCGCCTTTCATGTAATCCACCTACGTGTTCTTCATCTTCTTTCAACTATATTTCAACTAAACATGTCATTACTGGCAATCTTGATATAGTTGAAAATGAGGACCTCAAATCACTTATTTGAAAAGGTCCTAGATTAAGAGAACATCGGTCTTTCAATTGGTGACATAACTTCATCTCTGTTATGAATTATGTCAAAGATTATGCTTGACGATGGGCTAAATATGACAAAGAAGAACATGATACCTTGTCAGTAGGGATTAAAAGTATAAGGGTTTCAAACAGGATAATCAAATCTTGCAAAATAGTCACGTCATCAATGTTGTTAAATTCATAATCGATTGATTGATCGTCCCATTCAAAAATATTCATGCACAGTCATATTTTTAAATATATAGATACAACTTTGTTTCCATATCTTTTAATGCAGTTATTTTTATTCCATTCCTACTTTTCTGTTGTATTTAACAGAATTGTATGGAAGACAATTCCTAGGCTTCAGTGGGATTCCGGATCTAGGCGTGGTAGGATACTCTTCCGATGTAAAATCAACATAATTATTCTCTTCAATGAACTCCCGAGCCTTAGCTTTTTTGTGTTTTGAGGAGGTTTTCGTAGAATTCGGCTTCATTATGCCATAATCATCTATGCGTGTACTAACAGATGATTTGGCTGTCGAGGTAGACGTTTTGTTAAAGTGTAGGTGGTTATAATCATCTGAATGTCTG
This sequence comes from Ostrea edulis, assembly GCF_947568905.1. Lineage (NCBI taxonomy): Eukaryota > Metazoa > Mollusca > Bivalvia > Ostreida > Ostreidae > Ostrea > Ostrea edulis. The sequence continues at coordinate 21,993,878 of NC_079173.1, read as the reverse complement.
TTATATCTTCCATACTGTCCCGGGAATAGAGTTCTAGAACGAGGTAACTGATGTCGCAATTGTTTAGGTTGTCTTGGTAAACTTCTCCATTGTTGAATATGTGCATGGCATCCCAGATTGTTTCTCGGTAAAGTGTAGGTTTTAGACGTACTAAGATCTGAATTTTCAATCATTTGTGACTCTCTAACATCATTATAAATGCACTCTGTTTGTTCACATTGGAATGTGCATTCGTTGCCTGAAGAAAAATATTATTTCTAACTTAAGAACATTTTAAAATAAGACTTTCAAAACAGGAAACAAAGCACAAATTTTCAAATATACCTGAAGGTGTTGATGCTGTCATTTTCCCAGTATTCGTATTTTGTTTCCTAATATATATATATATATATATATATATATATATATATATAACATAATTTGTTTTCATAAAGTAAAACGTCTGAAGATTTTTTAAAAATGAAAACGCTTACGTTTTACAACGTGTTGTCATATTTTATTTAATATTTTACCTATTACCGAACACTGAGGCAATTTTTCACATTTGGATATATATATATATGTGTTACAACAATTGTTTTATCATATGGGCTATACGAGCATTTGCTATTACGGGTATAAAATAGTGTACTTCAATTTTGGTATAAATTCACTTACAGTTTCAGTCGAGCAAACAAAATAGTCCCGATCAATGATACGAAAAGCAAGCCACCTACAGCTATGATGATTGTTTTAACACGCAGCACTTCACCAGCTTTAGTTTGATTAGATTCCATACCTTGTTCTGAAAGTAACGTTCATTTTATACATAAACATGTTTGTGATACAATTTGATGTGCAACATTTACATCCTACGCATTGTTACAAAAGTAGATTTAGGAATTCAACATTTTTGACACAAAGCATGATGAAATGTCAGTTGTTTCTTATATCTCGTGTTGAAATGATTTAACAATTTTGAATTCTTGGTTTTTTTGTTTTTCTTTTCGTTTTGGTCTTACTTCTGCGTGATCTGATTTAAATGTATTGATACTTGAAGATGCTTGTGTACGGAAATGGAATTTGGACACTATACATAGGATTAAACATTCTTTTCAAAGAATTTAGCGATGTGCAAACTCTTGATTTTTACTCACAAACTCACAAACGTTGCATAAGAGTGCTTAGCGCATTTATTCAGTTTGTAAAGTTTGAATTCAGCCATACAGTATGTGAGTAAAATGTCAAGAGATTATGCATCGATAACATTTATTGGAAAAAGAGTGCTTAATCCTTATACATGTACTAATTCTAACTTCAGAACATTTTTCCTATCGAAAGTTCTATATTTTTAAATTGCAAACGCTAGAACAAACGTGTAGGAATACACCGTATGAATAACAAAATATCCATAATTATTGAAACGTTTGTGAAATTTTATAAGCAAACATTAAAAACGCATATTTCATATTCAATTTTAACTAGACATTTTGTATGATAAACAATTGATACATTAAAAAATAGATCTTCATGAACACATAAGATCCACATACACTGAAAGTTGTAGGCTTTGAAATTAATCGAGCTTAGAATACTGTCTAGTTGATATACTCGAGTCTAATATTTGAATACAGTGTAGTCGCAATGGTTGATCCAATAGGAGACGAGGAAAACCGAAGTTTATTGAAATGGAAACCTTTGAATAGCTAACTTATTAACCAATCAAAAGGCTTGTTTATTGAATACATGTATTAGATTGGAATTATTTACCTGTCATGATATCGACGTATTAGATTAGATGGAAATTATTTACCTGTCGTGAAATCAATGACACTCACACATCCACTGATTGGGTTGCATATTTGATTCTGACTGCAGTTACACTTCGTCCCACAAAACTGTCCGAAGAACCCAAACTCACAGCTTTGTTCACATTCCCGTCCCCATGAACCAACACAAGCTGTGCAGTAAGAATATAAAGCTTAAAACAAGCGGAATATTTCTAATTTCCAAATAAAATATACAATTTTGATTATAAAACTGAGATCTATTTCGATGTTATCATCAGAAACTTCTCTAGTCTAATTGAAAACCCTGTAATTTTATTACTTTTTTCATCCGAATCAATGAAACACATTGTATCAAACATCGATTTTCGTTTATGAAAGGTGAAGACAACGAACAGTGATCAATCTCATAAATCCCATATATCTGTAACTAAGCAATATTCATATATTCCTGAACAATTGAAGAAACTATTCGAGTGTACCCTATTGGCTTTGAGTTTTTTTTATTATTATAAAAATATCACAAGGCTAATATATATGCAAGGTGAAGATAACGAACAGTGGTCAATCTCATAACTCCTATGAGCAATACAAAATATATAGTTGGGCAAACACGGCCCCCTGGACACAACAGAGGTGGGATCAGGTGCCTAGGAGGAGTAAGCATCCCCTGTTGACAGGTCACACCCGCTGTGAGTCCTATATATATATATATATATATATATATATATATATATATATATCACTTTACACTAAAACGACATTTGTTTATTACATAAAAACATAAATTAATACCTTTGCACATGCCAGATACATTTCTATAATTAGTACAGCACCTGCTTTCTCCGGTCTTGCTGAAAAGTAATGAGAATAATGACTATCTAGATAGGGCGACTGTTAAGAAATTTTCATAGTAACTCTTATTTATAAATTGTAAAACGATTAACAACTACAGTGTATCATCAAACCAATTAACTCTAATTAAACATTTCTATACTCACATATCCTCACAAATAGCACTGTTAGCGAAGGATGATATAGGGACAAAACTGGTGAAATATATTACTGAGAATATTCCTTTGCATGTCATTTTGTATATGCCGAGTGACAAAAAGTCCCGTATAAAACACAGGTGATATTTTATACATTGTTATATACAGTACAATTTCAATATCACTAAAGTTTTGATAAGTGCTAATTTCCATAACATCCCTTTATGCCTATCAGGATTTTGAACTTTGTATATTTCCTCGTTTATCTGTTGGGTATTACAAAAGCAAAGGTCTGTTTACTATGTAATTGTTAGTCACGATACATTTAAAATGCTATATACCTTTGAAATATTTTTATTAAACTGTTACAAAGATGGACTTCGTCACTATTTTGGAGATAAATATACATACAGCTCTAGCAAGTTTATTGTTATTTCGGATTTCAAAAATTTCGGCTTGAGCATCACTGAAGAGACATTATTTGTCGAAATGCGCATCTGTTGAATCAAAATTGGTACCGTAAAAGTTTTACATTATGAGCCCTGGGTCGAGGCCTCTGCTGTCGGACTGTTAGTCACCGATGGTCTCTACAGCCCAGTAGCTAAGTACTTCGTTACTAGCTTGAAAATACCGATGCATATTTAATTGCTGTGATAAAATTTAGAAATTCGTTTCAAAATTAAGGATTATCTCCCTCATGCATAGCTCTTATCCTTAGACGAATTTGACTCCACTTTTTGGCACTTTGTTATTCCCTAAAATAGCTCTAGCAAGTTTATTGTTATTTCGGATTTCAATTATTTCGGTTGAGCATCACTGAAGAGACATTATTTGTCAAAATGCGCAGCTGGTGCTTCAAAATTGGTACCGTATAAGTTTTACATATAAGAGATAAATTTTCATAGAATATGCAAAAGCAAAAAGTAAATAATTTTGATGGTTTTCGTGTGTAACCAGAGCAATTGATTCAAACTTTTGTTTCCTCAATAAAAGAACATTACAGTGTATTATCGGTACAAATTCTAGAACAGTGAAAATAAAGGATATCATTGAGAACTTCATTTTGTTTTAGTCATATTTCAATTAACTGATGTACTGATATCTACAGGAAAGGTTACTACAAGCTAAAGGTAGAGCATAATATATATATATATATATATATATATATATATATATATATATATATATATATTATATATATATATATACAGTTGTAATAATGAGCCTTACAAACGAAGACAATATAGTTACTAGCTTTGTCAGCTGGAACTAAAACATATTCCTCATGTAACCTATCTAATTCTTTTACCACTTTTACACAGTAGATATAATACAAATGTATTTTAAACGAACTTGGCATTAATTCCACTTTTGGTAATCATACTTATACTCCAACTGCCCTTTCAAAAGATGAAATTCTTCAAAACCATGCTTCAGTTTTAGACACATTTAATATTCCAGTCAATGGGTCGAATGAATATGAGTTACCGTGCCTATACTGGATTCCTAAACTACATAAAAACCCTTTCCAACAAAGATACATTACTGGATCCAGTTAGTGCTCTACCAAGCCCCTATCTTTGCTCCTCACGAAAATGTTAACAGCTGTGAAGGAGAAACTTCAAACTTAATGTGCGACTACATATGCCAGAAGTGGTGTTAATCAAATGTGGATTCTAAAAAATTCTAAAGAACTTTTAGTAAACTTGAAATCGCAGAATTTTCCCCAAATCAATAACATTAAAACCTATGACTTTTCAACACTATACACGACCATTCCTCACGATAAATTAAAGACTAGACTTTTTGACATCATAGACAGTTGCTTCTTCAACAAAAATGGAAAACGGAAATATTCATATTTGGTGATCAGTCATTCAAAAACTTACTTTGTTAAACACCACTCTGATTCCACGCACAAGCACTCTGAAGTTGAAATAAAAAATATGCTAGAGTTCCTCATTGACCATATCTTCGTGATCTTTGGTGATCAGGTCTTCCAACAGTCTGTTGGAATTCCCATGGGCACGAATTGTGCTCCTTTGTTAGCTGACCTGTTTTTATATTCATATGAAGCAGAATTTATTCAAAAACTTCTACGTGAGAAGAAAAAATCTCTCGCTGTGATCTTGTATCGATGACGTTTTGTCTATTAACAATGATAGCTTTCATTCATATGTCGATTTGATATATCCCTGTGAGCTCGAAATAAAGGACACCACAGAGTTGTCCACTTCTGCTTCATACTTTGATATTTTATTGAAAGTAGACAATAACGACAAACTGACAATTCAACTGTATGACAAACGGGATGATTTCAGCTTCTCCATCGTCAACTTCCCATATTCCATTATCACCTGCATATGGCGTTTATATATCTCAACTGATTCGATATGTAAGAGCTTGTTCTGGGTATAGTCAGTTTTTAAATCGAGGTAAGCTACTGACAAACAAGTTGATGGTACAGGGATTTCAACAGTCTCGATTGAAGTCAGCATTTCGCAAATTCTATGGTCGTTATAACGATCTAGTTCGTCAATACAACCTTGCATTGTGTCAAATGCTGTCTGACGTTTTTTATACCGATTGTTAAGCCGTTCTTGGCACACTGATTTTGACTACGGATACCTCCGATTACCTGATCAGGATATAGGGCTCATGGCGGGTGTGACCGGTTAACAGGGTATGCTTACTCCTCCTAGGCACCTGATCCCACCTCTGGTGTGTCCGGGGGTCCGTGATTGCCCAACTATCTATTTTGTATTGCTTGTAGGAGTTATGAGATTGATCACTGTTCATTATTTTCACCTTGCATATATCAAAGTCATATTTAAGTGACTCTTACGGCTATAACTTAACTCAAACTGAAGCTTGTTTTTGCTTTAAAATTATTTATAACAGGACAATCTGAATGAGACTGAAAATGTCATTTATTAAATATAACATATGAGAAAAAATGAGTTCACAAACCATCGAAGGGAAATCTACATGTATTACACATTGTCATAACATTTGAACACATGAGTACTGATTCCCCTACCTATAAATACTGTTACATGATACTGATTAATGGTACATAATACTGTTACATGATACTGATTAATGGTACATAATACTGAACTGCTCATAAAGACAAAACATAACATGGAAACCACAAAAAGGCGAAAGATGGCGTACAATGAAGACCTGCAGAAAGATGATGAACAATGAAGGCGCATCTGGTGCATCAAAATTGGTACCGTATAAGTTTTATATTAGTACTGATTCCCCTACCTATGAATACTGTTACATGATACTGATTAATGGTACATAATACTGTTACGTGATACTGATTAATGGTACATAATACTGTTACATGATACTGATTAATGGTACATAATACTGAACTGCTCATAAAGACAAAACATAACATGGAAAGCAAATAAAGGCCAAAAATAGCGTACAATGAAGGCCTGTAGAAAGATGATGAACAATGAAGGCCATATTATGCGAATTAATACAGTAGCATTGAATATGGGAAAAACATCTCACAGTAAATATCAAATAACAATTATTGTAAGACGGGAGAAAGGAAACAATTGAGATCATAGGTGGTACAAGACTTCATGGGGAGATGGTAGGCAAAGAAATCTACATTTTCTCTCGTCACGTGACTTGTACTCGAGAAACGTTTACCAACATAGATTATTCATGTATAGTCATATTTGTTTCCGTTGTTTTTATTCCATTTCTACTTTTCTGTTGTATTTAACAGAACTATATGGACAACAATTCCTAGGCTTCAATGGGATTCCGGATCTAGGCGTGGTAGGATACTCTTCCGATGTAAAATTAACATAATGATTCTCGTCAATGAACTCCCGGGCCTCAGCTTTTGTGGCTTTTGATGAAGGTTTCGCAAATTTCGGCTTCCTCATGCCATAATGATTTATGCGTGTACTAACAGATGGTTTCTCCGGTAGGGTAGACATTTTGTTAAATTGTAGGTGGTTATAGTCATCTGAATATCTGTTATATCGCCCATACTGTCCCGGAACTAAAGTTCTGGAACGAGTTAACTGATTCTGCCATTCTTTAGGTTGGCGTCTTGGTAAACTTCTCCAGTGCTGCATATGTTTATTGCGTCCCACACTGTTTCTTGGTAAAGTGTGTTTTTTACACGGACTAAGATCTGAATTATCGATCATTCGTGATTCTCTAACATCGTTATAAATACAATCTTTCTGTTCAAGTTGGAATGTACATTCATTGCCTGAAAAAATATGTTTTTAAAACTTAAAACAGTTTAGAATAAGAATTTCAAAAGAGGCAAAAACCACAAAGTTTTAAATATATATACCTGAAGGTACTGATGATGTCATCTTTCCAGTATTAGTATCTTGTTTCCTAGTAAAAAGATTCTTTTGGCATATATACCTTTATACATACATACATACGTATATATATACGTATATATATATATATATATATATATATATATATATATATATATATATATATCAACAAATTATCATATGGGCTATACGAGCATTTGCTATTATGGCTATTACAAACTGACTTTAATTGTGGTATAAATTCACTCACAGTTTCAGTCGCACAAACAAAATAGTCCCGATCAAAGATAGGACTAGCACGCCACCCACAGTTGTGATGATTGTTTGTAAATTCAGCGCTTCACCAGCTTCATTCTGATCAGATTCTGTACTTGGTTGTGAAAGTAACGTTCGTTTTATGAATAAACAAGTTTGTGATTCTTAATTCAATGAGAAAGACCTACAGCTTAGGGATATATTGTAACGAAAGTGTATTAAGGAATTCAATACATTTTTTACACATATCATGGTAGAATGTCACTTGTTACATGTAGTTATGTCCGGTGGTGAAAGAAAGATTGTTATTAAAACTTAATAATGTTGATTTTTTTGTCTTACTTCTGCGTGATCTGATTTAAATTTATCAATATTTGTAAATCAAATTTGGACACTGTAGGATTAGACATTATTTTCAATGAATATATCGATGTGCAAACTCTTGACTTTTACTCACGAATTTTACAGAACAGTTCTTAGCACTTTTATTCAGTTTGTAGAGTATGTGAGTAAAATTTCAAGAGATTACACATCGATATTTCTTTAGGAAAATGAATGCATAATCCGTATAATTATGAGTTCAGAATACTTTTCCTCTCGAAAGCCTCCATATTTTAAAGTCCATTCCCTAGAACAAATGCCTAGGAATGCATCGTATGCAAAACAAAATATTCATATTTGGTTTAATGTTTGTGCAATTTGATAAACAAACATTAAAAACACACATTCCACCTCAAATTTTACAAGACGTTTTATAATAGACAACTGAAAAACCAGAAATGTCGCATACTCCATGTTCAATTTTGACTAGACCCTTTATATGATAAACAAATGATACACAAAAAAGGTCAGATCTTCCAAACTCAATTTTAACTAGACGTTTTATATAATGAACATTGACACACCAAAAATATATGTTCAAGGACACATGGTATGAGCTTCAGATCATATCATGATACATTGAAAGTTATAGGCTTTGAAAACTGATCGAGATTCGTATCCTGTATAGTTGTTATACCCACGTCAAATAATTGAAGACTTTGGTTTTCTAATTGCCTGCATAATGGAGTGCATTTGTTATTTTTGAGAAAGTGTAGTCGCAGTTGTAGACCCAATCAGAGTCGAGAAAAACCAAAGTTTATCAAAGTGGAAACCTTTGAATGGCTAGCTTATTAACCAATCAAAAGGCTTGATTATTGATATCGATGTATTAGATTAGAATTATTTACCTGTCGTGATATATCGTATTAGATACTAATTATTTACCTGTCGTGATATCGATGTATTAGATAGGATTTATTTACTTGTCGTGATATTAATGTATTAGATTAGAATTATTTACCTGTCGTGATATCAATGTATTATATTAGAATTACTTACCTGTCGTGATATCGATGTATTAGATTAGAATTATTTACCTGTCGTGATATATCGTATTAGACACTAATTATTTACCTGTCGTGATATCAATGTATTAGATAGGAATTATTTACTTGTCGTGATATCGATGTATTAGATTAGAATTATTTACCTGTCGTGATATCAATGTATTATATTAGAATTATTTACCTGTCGTGATATATCGTATTAGACACTAATTATTTACCTGTCGTGATATCAATGTATTAGATAGGAATTATTTACTTGTCGTGATATCGATGTATTAGATTAGAATTATTTACCTGTCGTGATATCAATGTATTATATTAGAATTATTTACCTGTCGTGATATCGATGTATTAGAGAAGAATTATTACCTGTCGTGATATCGTTGTATTAGATTAGAATTATTTACCTGTCGTGATCTCGTTGTATTAGATTGGAATTATTTACCTGTCGTGATATCGATGTATTAGATTGGAATTATTTACCTGTCGTGAATATTGATACATTAGATTAGAATTATTAACCTGTCGTGATATCGTTGTATTAGATTGAAATTATTTACCTGTCGTGATATCGTTGTATTAGATTAGAATTATTTACCTGTCGAGATATCGATGTATTAGATTAGAATTATTTAGTTGTCGTGATATCGATGTATTAGATTAGAATTTTTTACCTGTCGTGAAATCGTTGACATTCACACATCCACTGACTGGGTTGCATATTTGATTCTGACTGCAGTTACACTTTCCCCCACAAAACTGTCCGAAGAATCCAAACTCACAGCCATGTTGACACTCCCTTCCCCAGGACCCAACACAAGCTGTACATTAAAATATATAGCTTAAAGCACACTCCATGGATTTAATCGTCAAATAAATGCAGATATACACGGAATCCTACCATCAGAAACTTTTCGACAATCATCGAGACGCATACGATAAGTTCATTGTATCACATATTAATTTCCAAAAACAGTAAAAACTCTGGGGTTTTAATGTATTGTACCTATTTTGTCATCACCTTTTTTGGATACATGGGGTATATTGCATCAATACACTGACAAATAAAGGAAATTCAACTTCCAATTTGCGGTGATATTTGTTATTTCATTAAACTTATCTTATAAAGTCGTCACTTTAGCAAAATATCAATAGTGAAAAGGTTGTAGCAATTAAAATTTTCCTATATGCTCACTATTAGCATTTGTTTCTCCTCGAATTCTTAGACAGCCCAGTAGCTAAGTACCTTCGTTACTAGCTTGAAAATACGGATGTATATTTAATTACTAAGATAAAATTTATAAATTCATTTCAAAATTAAGGATTATTTCCCTCATGCATAGCTCTTATCATTAGACAAAGTTTGGCTCCGGTTTTGGCACTCTAGTTTTATTTTTAGGTCCTACAAATTTATTGATATTTCGGGTTTTCAAACTTTCGGCTTGAGTATCACTGAAAAGACATTGTTTGTCGAAATGCGCATCTGGTGCATCAAAATTGGTACCGTATAAGTTTTACATGCATAGGATTTGTTTCAAGATTTATTTGCCTTGGGGAATGTTTTACCTCTCTTCTAGAGGTACATGACGAAAAGCGGATATAATCTCAGTGGGAAAGTTCCAATGCATTGATCGAACATGTCTTTGGACCAAAGTAATATGTGAACATCGTATTGTGAATATAATCTACTCCACACTGCACCACACTGGGCATTGCCTTGTTGAGAATATAGATTGTGTTGGCAGACAATTGACACAACCACAGTTTGCAGAACAAAGTACCGCTGACCTGTAGAATTGCCTTCAATATGACCGAACAGGTTCTACAGAAATCTTGAAAACAAATCTAATATTATATCTATATTCTAATAATAACTTCCCATATTTTAATATGTAGCAATATTGCATTATCACCTGCATATGGTGTTTACATCTGTCAACTGATTCGATGCGAAAGAGCTTGTTCTGCGTATGGTCAGTTTTTAAATCGAGGCACGCTACTAACAAACTGGCCGACCAAGGTAATGACGCCTCGTTAGGATCCTACCATGTGGTTGTAGCACTTACGCAACACATCTAAAGGAAAGGTGATGATAACGAATAGAGATCATTCTCATAACTCCTATAAGCAATACAAAATAGAGAGTTGGGCAAACAAAGACCTCTGGACACATCAGAGGTGGGATCAGGTTCCTAGGAGGAGTAGGCATCCCCTGTGGACCGGTCACACCCACCGTGAGTCCTATATCCTGATCAGGTAAATGGAATTATCGGTGGTGAATATCAATGTGCCAAGAACAGCCTAACAATCGGCATGAAACGCGTCAGACAGCATTTGACCCAATGATAGCTTGTATTTACGAACTAGATCGTTATAACGACCATAGAATTTGCGAAATGCTGACTTCAATCGAGACTGTTGAAACCCGTGTGCCATCAGTTTGTTTGTCAGTAGCTTACATTGATTAAAAAAGTGACTATACGCAGAACAAGCTCTTGCGTATCGAATCAGTTGAGAGATATAAATACCATATGCAGGTGATAATGAAATATTGCTACATAAATATGGGAAGTTGACGTTGGAGAAACTGAAATCATCCTGTTTGTCATACACTTGAGTTGTCAGTTTGCCGTTAATGTCTACTTTCAATAAAATATCTAAGTATGAAGAAAACGTTAACGTCTCTGTGGTGTCTTTTATTTTGAGCTCACAGGGATATATCTCATCGACATATGAATGAAAGTTATCATTATTAATAGACAAAACATCGTTGAGATATCTAAATGTCGAATTGAAAGCCACAGCAAGAGATTTCTTCTAGAGTATAAGTTTTTGAATGAAAGGCAAAGATAACGAACAAGTGATCAATCTCATAACTCCTATAAGCAATACAAAATAGATAGTCTGGCAAACACGGATCCCTGGACACACCAGAGGTGGGATCAGCTGCCTAGGAGTAGTAAGCATCCCCTGTCGACCGTTAAATAAATTTTAAAAAAAATAACCAGCACACGTTTTCAAATTTAGGGATTTCTTGTAACAAAAACTGGCGAATAAGATATGCGTGATGAAAACAATAACTTAGAAGCTAATCAAAAATTAAAGAGCCCAACAATCTCCTTTGTAATGCTTATAGGAGATATGAGATTGATCACTTCGTTATCTTCACCTTTCATTGGTTTTGTTCAGTGGTAATTGTTAAGCTAGTCGTCACCTTAAAGTAGGGAAATGTTACAGTCATTTTGGGAGTTTTGATTAAATTTCAAATGAATCTGGAATTGTGTCTTGTTTAACGTCCCTCTCGAGAATTTTTCACTCATACACCAATACCGATGAAAGGCTTGAAATGTAGCCATATTCTCTGGCATTGTGCAGTGAGGATTGTTCAGCGTGCCACACCTACTGTGACACGGGACATCCGTCTTAAGGTCCTTTCCGAGGACCCGTGACATTCACACCTGATGCCGAGCGCTTGGCAATGGAACTGTCACTACCTATTTTAACTGCTTAGGTCTATCGCGGCCGGAATTCCAACCCTGACCTTCTGCAGGAGGGGCGAACGCTCTAATGGCGTCGTTCAATAATCATTGATCTAGCTGTTGTTTCTGAAAACAACCTTCATGTAATAAATAGATTTGGCTCTTCTGGAAAATGCCCCTTTCACTTTTATGATACGAAATATTACACAAAAGACACTTTAATTTTGAGGTCAGTGTAATTATTGTAAATCAATTATATTTAAATGCATTACCCATCCCTTATGTAATGAATGTTTTCAAAATCCGATTCCTGAACATTTGTCATACATGTACATGATTGTACCACCCATTCTTCTTCATTGACATCAACATAAGTAACATTCTCTTTAAGGATTTCCAATAATGTTACGAAGATTGAATTTGAAAATAGACATTCAAAGTTTGATTATACTAGTGTTCTTACATGTTAAGTTTCACTGAGTAATTCTCACAATGAATGCGTAATGAATAAATCAAAATCTTTCAATTGTTAAACAAACCAAAAATTTATTCCTTACACACATTTCAATTAACTTGCGTTCTTATGTAAGCTTGTTGGAGTTTTTTATGTTCGTTTTTTTTTTTTACATACACCGTTTTAGAATTAATTGGGCAACGAGTTTCCAGGATAGAAACGAATTTTGTGCAGATTCCTGGGTGTATAGCGACGATATATACATATATGTATGCATATATATTTGTCATGTCTCAGACAAAATTGTTGAAATCTAATTGGTCAGATCCTGGTCACATGACGCCGTGAAAAAAACCGTATCATGCGAGAAAAATCCGTATTGAGCGAGTAATTTATTGTCGGGTTCGACTTGCAGCCGTGAACGAATCTTTTATATAAAGACATTTAACTAACTTGTATGATATAGACCCCAGATATACATTTAGATGTCTTCGACGTGATAAATTCGTTACACAATTAGTTAGTGACCTGATACGGAAAAATTCATGTTGTGAAAAGAAAACCCGTATCGGGCGATGCGTATCAGGTCACTAACTAACTGTGCAACTAATAATATATATCATGAAAATGATTGTGATCTAATACTAGTGAATTAAATACCTTCACACGTGCCAGAAACACTTCTATAATTATAACAGCACTCGTATTCTCCGGTTTTGCTGAAAAGAAATACGAATAATTACTATTTAGTATGAAATACAGTCTACTCCGGATATAATGAAATCCATGGGACCGACCTGAATTGTTCAGTATATCCAAAATTCAATATAACCAATGATGAACTACACATATATTGCTACTGGGGATTTATTTTAACTTCAATATAACAGATATTTCAATATAGCCGACTTCAATATAAGTGGAGTGGACTGTAGGTCGACTGGTCAGATGTTTTCATAGTAACTCTTCTTTATACATTGTAAAACCTACAATCCATTTAACTCTAATTATTAAACTTTGAATTGCGTTTTCTAACATATCACCGCATTTCTATACTCACTTATTCACACAAATAGCACTGTTAGCGAAGGATGATATAGGGACAAAACTGGTGAAATATATTACTGAGAATATTCCTTTGCATGTCATTTTGTATATGCCGAGTGACAAATAGTCCCGTATAAAAACACAGATGATTTGTTATACCTCATCATGTACAGTATAATTTTAATATCAGTAAAGTATTAATAAGTGCTCATTTCCATAACATTCCTATATGCCTATCAGGATTTTGAACTTTGTATATTTCCTCGTTTATCGATTCGGTGAAGAACAAGCAAAGGTCTGTTTACTCTGTAATTGTTATTCATGATGATTTAAACTGCTATATATCTTTACATATTTTTGTTAAATTGTTGCAAAGACGGGATTCGTCACTGGTTTGGAGATATTTATACACACAAGAGAGAAATGTTCATAGAATATACATAAGGAAAATGTAAATAGCCTAGAAATTATTTGTGTGTAACCATGGCAACTGATTTAAACTTTCATTTCCTCAATAAAAGAACATTATTATGGGTACAAATTCTAGAACCGTGAAAATAAAAGAAATCATTGATAACTTCTTCATGTTGTAGTCATATTTCAAACAACCAATGTACTGATATCTAAAGGTTACTACAAGCTAAAGGTACAGTGTGTGTGTGTGCTACTTTCGTGTTGACTGATTGTTGGTATATGAAGAGACATTTATTTTATCTTATTGATTAGAAATCAATCAGAATATTAGTCTGATCTCCGTAACATACACGGTGAGAGACACAGTGCCACAAACTATGATATTATGAATTATTACCATATATGAAATAAAACTAAATTTCTGTCTGTATATTACTTATAACTCATCAACCTTCGACCCTCTCACAGAATCAGACTTTGTATAGCTACATTTCTCTGTGCAACAAACCTTTTAGAACCGTACTCTTATGGCAATGACCGATCTGAGAGGATTTCCACAAAATTTGGCATGATAGTATAAGTATGTTTGAACTATGATATTTCAAACAGGATTATTTTCCATAACCACTTGGTTCATAAAAAGGGTAAATGTATTCTACAAGGATGATCTTTGCTTCTCGAAGTTTCTTATCTCAAAATCATTGGAAACTTATATTAATGGTGATGGAAATTGTACAAAGAATTTTACAAAACAATTGTTGAAAAACGTTAAACATTCAATTCATTAAAGTCTTCATAATTTCTTCTTCTCATAATAATTTACAGAACTTATTACATACTTACTTGTTCCTTATCCTCACGTGATTCACATATCGTGGTGGTCCAGTGGTTATGACGCTCACTGACAAAATGTCTTAAGTTAGAACAAGGAATATTTCCGCTTCTCCAGAAAAAAAAGTTATACTTGAAACCTGAATGGCACTTACATATTGTGAATGTCGTATTTAATCATTAAAAATACCTAACAAAACAATTGCAACTTGGGAAGAGTACTTTAAATACCAACTGACTCTAACGGTATTTTGCGTGTTGTGAAGATGAAATCAGCATCAACAACTCAAGTACGACTCATTCAGAAACTTTGGCTTCTTTTGGAATCGAACTTAAACATTAAGTGTTGTGCAAATGAACACTATCTGTTGAACGTAAAGAACTATCTCAAGTAGTGTATGGTTTGACCCATAGTAAGTTGTAAAATACCTTAAGGTTAACATATTTTAGAGAATGGTGTAAAGTATTTGATTCGAATCTTTTTTAAAAAATTTCCCATTACAGCTAAAGAGCTAGATTCAGAAAGTGCCATATATGGCCTACATATTTCTTGAAAAATAAATTACCGTTTCCTTTGGATTTATGTGCCTTTTTCCAATCTACATGACTTGGTTATTACATGTGTGGGTCACTCTGGTCAAACAGGACAACTCCCTAGCATTACTAAGTACCGAAACCCCCAGCGGATAGGTATTTTCCGGAATATTCTTGTGTTTTTGCAACTTTGTGACAATATTTAAAGTGGGGCGCGTTCTTCGAGGAGAAAGAATCAAGTATGAAACGAAGTACTGGCATAACAAAACTTATTTGAAATGCTTTTTTTTCTCCGTGAAGAACTCGCCCCATATAAAAAAAATATTTAAAAAAAATATGATAAATACGCGTGTCTTCCGGTCATCTGGCGCGTGCAGAAATATTAAGCAAGAGTTGACAGCGCTGTTTGTAAACATCACTCGATTCAGCAAAGATATCATGAAAAGGTAAGTAAATATATTTTAAAGTTCTTTAAATACTTTCTATATAAATATATATACACGTTATTAAGCCTTGTTATTGTAAACAAGGCCCGGCGGATCCAATCATGAATATGAACTAGGCCTATCAGAAGCACAATGTATTACCAAAGTATACGTTCATTACACATTCTCATACCATATCAATTATACTGTATTAAGACCATTGATTTTAAAGAACACATCAATATGAATTTATAATCTAATTACAACTTTCTAACAATTTTAACCCCGCATCTTCTGAGTCGATTTTCGGGGGGTTGATAAAGTCGGGATCGGAAATCCTCAAAATCGTTATATTTTGTATTTATATTTTTGCATCAAACATTATACAAAGTGCATTAAGATAAATTACCAAATGACTCTACTCAATTAAATAAAATTAAAGTAATTTAATACAATTACATTTTAAAATATACATTGTTTATTGCAGAATAAAAAATTAACATATATGTTTGACTTTAAGTTAAAAATTAGAGAAATGAATACCAAAACTTTCAAATAAAGGGAAGCTACTCAAAGTAGACTGCCTATTCAGAGATAGTGAACTCCTGCAATGCATATGTATCCAAATATTTCATTGAAAATGAACTTGTAAGCATACATGTAACGTTTAGATAAAACACAAAGATTGATTATTTTCTTAAATCAAGAAATAAAAAAATTGCAATCTAATTAAAATTAAAGGATAAATCCGGTTGCATAGGCCCTACTAGCATACATGTATGCGGGCGGATCCAACATATAGTTTTTATTAGATTGCAAAAATATTATTCACTCATTAAAAATACTCTTGAAATATATATGTTTGTAATGTTACATTATGTGTAAGTAAGGTGTTTGATTTTTTTTTTATACTTTTATGCAATCAGTAAAAAACATTCTACATGATATATTGAAAATATACACAAATTCTTTCAATTAAATTTTAATAAAAATGAGCACATAGTCTTGCACACAGGTATTTGATTTTTTTCTTCTAGATGCAACAAAATAAGAAAAATCCACTCATTAAAAAAAATTAAAAAGTACAACATAATGCATTTTTTATTCAAATTAAGTAAGATAACATGAATTCTAACAAAGTGATATACAATCTATAAGTACATACATGTATATTTTATGATAGCTTGATTGATATAATGTTGATAAAAGCACAACACTAATTCACATCAGTACTTTTATGCCCCTTCAACTAAAGTTGGAGGAGGGGGTATATTGTTTTTGTCCTGTCTGTCTGTCTGTCTAAAACTTTTGCTCATAACTTTTGAATGGTTCAGAACTCTCATATTTTTATATTTGACCTTTGTTTTGTTACCAAAGTCCTTAACCCTGTTTAATGTTCTTTGTTGCCTAGTGTCTCCCATGTACATCTTGTTTATTATAATGACTAAGGTATAGTGTTCAGTATAGATCAAATAATATGGCACTGTGTCATTTAGTAATATTTGGTAATTAATTGAAATTCCAGATGCCTCGTACACACAGCACAGGTCCAAAAGAGTATACATGTTTCACCTGTCCTAGAAGAACCCGTTTAAAGGACAGATATTCCATCCCCAGAAAGATTAGGTCTCTTGTTACCAAGTGTACTGGTTGGTATCATTTGAAGATATAATACTTCATTGTCAACATTACATGTATAAGAAGGATTGCATAAAATTGATAACATCTATTGAAAATGAAAGGTTACATTCTAAATGTAAAAATTCCCTTATAGGCAGGACTCCAAATGATAAGGACTCGCTCTGCAACAAATGCCGCCACAGGTACAAGTCACTTCTCTAACAAAAGGATGAAATGGCAAAAATTCAGACATTAGTACCGATTCCTGAAGAGATTGTACAATCTGCACAACCTGAGGCACCTAGTCCTCCCTCAGTTACTCTTCCTTTCTCCTGCACACCCAGAGGTCATTCAGCATGCTGTTTTTGCAAAAAACCTGGTCCAAAACTTGTTGTAGTGCCAACTGATCTGAGACATCAACTTTTTTTGTCACATGAAATAATTATTCCAGCTGGATCCAGGTGTTGCCCAATCCACTTACAAAGAAATATTGAGGCTGTGGACTGTATTTCATCAACAACAACCCTGAACAGACACTCAATCACCAAGCTGATAAGATTTTTAAGATCAGAGGTATTGAAAAATGAAAAAATGAGACTTAATTTTGAAAGCCATAATCAACTTACAGATAAAGACTATTTTGATCTTCTTGGAATTTCAAAGACAGCATTTGATGACTTGCTGAAGTATATTGATGGCAGGGTGAAGTCAACTCCATCAAGGACAGTGAAGACAAGCCTTGCCATTTTTTTGATGAAGATGAGAGGAGGAGAGTCAAACCGAGTTTTATCTACCTTGTTTAATATTTCCAAGGCTAGTATCTCCAGAAGCATCAAGGCAGTTAGATCAGCCCTCATAAATGGCACATTTGTCTCAGAAAACATTGGGTTTCAGCACATCACCAGAGATGAGATCATCAATCATCACACACGACCACTCGCACAGACCCTCTTTGGAGACGTTGCAAGTCCGAAAGTGATCCTTGTCCTGGATGGAACTTATATATATATATTACTAAAAGTGGTAATTTCAAATTCCAACGACAGTCATTTAGTCTCCACAAGGGAAGACCACTGGTAAAACCCATGGTTATAGTTTCCACAACAGGATATTTCATTTCGGTGATGGGACCATACTTTGCACGAAATAATGATGCCAGCATTTTGAACCACATAATGAGAAAAAACATTGAAGACATCCGCAGTTGGGTTCAAGAGGATGACATTTTTATTGTGGACCGAGGATTTCGTGATTCCCTATCATACCTGAAAGAGCTGGGAATTAAAGTTGAAATGCCCTCATTCATGGAAAAGGGAGAACGGCAAATGTCAACAGAGGCAGCCAATACAAGCCGACTGGTTACCAAGGTAAATAAGGAAAATGTGTCTATCAAATATACAATTATTATTGTTTTATATACAAACCATTTGTAAACATAATAAGTATTAAAAACTACAATGTAAACAGAATAAGTCATTACAAAAATTACTTACATAAAGAAAAACAACTTTGAAATGATGTGCAACATGAAAGTTTGGTCATAAAAATTAAAAAAAAAAAATATTTGAAAAATTACAATTGTGCAAAAATATCACAGAATCTTATAAAAAATGAAACTCTAAAATGTGGAAGTTTGTAAAATGTACAAAAGTCTATACTAGCTGCATGTATGTCAGTGTGTGTGTGTGGGTGTGTGTGTGTGGGTGTGTGTATCTATGTGTGTATGTGATATTTTTGTAAATGTTATTGATAAAGCATTACTTTCTTTACACAGATTAGATGGATTGTTGAGAGTGCAAATGCAAGGATCAAACAGTGGAAATATCTAGGTCATATTCTATCTTCAAGCCAGACACCCTTCATTGGAGATTTTGTCCAAATTGTATGCTGCATTTGCAATAGGTAAACATATTTAAGATAGTTAAATTTTTCCTTGAGCATGAAATAAACCTTTAAAAAATATTTTGACACTTATATATTTGACAACATGCAACATTGTGACAATTTTGCAGATACCGGAAACCTCTTTCAACCGGGAATCTTGAAGAAGACCAGGCTCTAGGTGCCAAGATGATTTTTTTTATCCAAACAAGTGAATCAACTTAAAGAACATGTGGAGGTCAATCATTTAGATCGCAGAACAGTCTGCTGGAAAGAAATCGATGAGGTAACAGACTTCCCATACTTGGATGAGGAAGGGTTGAGGGCTCTCACATGTGGTACCTACCAGCTACGCCTCTCCTCTAGCTATGCCCAAGAACACATGGAAGGAGACTGCATCATTCAAATGCACAAAGAATAGCATGGTTTGTTAAGAATCCGCATGAGAAGTCGACATGTATCTTCTAAGAGTTACCAACTCTGGATCAAGTATGGGGATGGCACTATCATTGCATGGTATTGCAAGTGTCCAGCAGGGGCACGGGTAGTTGGTATGTGTGCCCATACAGCCTCTATTGTATGGTACCTCGGTTTTGCACGACATAGGTGTGGAGATGGTAAGATGGGTGTTTGTGACTGGGGGGAGTATTTGGATGATGCCACCACAGTTGATGAATCGGACAGTGAAAGCAATAGCTCAGGTGATGAGAGCATCACGGAAGAGTAAATTCCTCAAGTGACATGGACCTTTGGTGCTGAAACAAGTGTAACACATATAACATTTTTTCTATACTTGCTAACCATATCAAATTGTCATTAAACATCATGTTGTGAAGTATTCTACCCAAACAGATTTCATGTATATATTTTTTCTAAAAAGCCAAAGTTTATGTAAACTAACATTCAACTCAGGCGTTATCTCTAATCACGATACAGTACACCTGTTTAACATATTCAAAACTAGAGATTCGAAATCTGTGTTTCTGTGCTCAATTTGTAATTCAATTATCATTCAGTTTAAGTGAGATATATGAACAAAATGTACACCAACAGCATTCATTACAAAATTCAAGCCAAAAGTGTGTATATATATATATATATATATATATATATATATATATATATATATGTCAAACGTTTTGAAATTCTGTTCATGTTTAAAATCATCAATAGCTGGTATCATGTGTTCCTGTTAATTCATCTGTTCTTGTTGATTTTAGCATTATATGTATATATTGCTTAACTCGGGTTTATTTTTTTGAGGGGGTTGTGGGTTGTTAAATTTATAGAAACTCTAATAAACATGTCAAATCCTTAAATCATCATTGTTTTACCATAAGTGGTACTGTCTCTGGTGATCTAAGTATTGAAGCACACTAATTGTTATGAACTGTGTTTCTTCTTCTTTTTTTCTTTAAAAGGAAATCGACAATACAAGCAGGTGTTACTCTTACTTGCTAATGCAATGACATTGTACATGTATCTCTACCATTGAAATGACCTAAAGGGGCAACGCCAATAATTTCCTGGCGCTATCTGATCCACAGTGTGTACACCGTACGGAAACATTATAATAATGACAAAGTGAAAGTACACATGAATACACACCGAGTGTGTCGATAAAAAGAACTCCCGTTTGTGTTCCGTCTATTTGATTGCATGGTTTTATGCATGGTTTTATACAGCTACTGAAAGAATATGTGTAATAAAGCTTCTGTTAATCTTAATGTCTAGAAAACTTTGATAGTATATTCTGAAGTAATGTTTACACTTACCGAAATATTCTTGTTCGGAGCGGTGTCGTTTTCACTCGTACCAAAACGATTTCATACCCGATGATTTTCTTTTCTCATGTAATAATCACCCAGTATTTATTATCATCATTGCTTTGGAAATATTTGATTATAGAAGTTATTTTCAGTATGAACAATATAAAGTGCTGACAAGGATCTTAATTCAAATGACGTTCTGTTAATTGTCAAAGAGTAACGTCATAAATTATCACCAGAACGTCGTAATTAATTCAGATGCATATGCTATTTTAAAGACCTCTTACGGAATGAATAATCAAGATATTGTAAAAAAAAAGATATTTTAAGAAAGTATGAAGTCTATAGATATATTCTGCAGCAAAATGTTTTTGTTTTTAGCATGGGCCATTTTTGGCATTTTTTGAACCAGGCTCTTTGTAATTTCCAGTTTTAGCAGACTGGATTTTTTTTATGTCAACCTGAATTGTAAAACGCGTTGATTATTCCTGTAGTATTCTTGAGCTGTTTATTCTTACTTCACCAATATTTCAGCAAATTATCACATCAAATATCAATTTGATAGTTGTTTTGATATAATGTTAACTTGATATGTTCCTTCATAGTGTATGTTCATGTATATGTCACATTTTTTGTTTTATTTCTTTACCTTTCAATAAGTCATGCATTAATTGCTATTCTATGAAATATGATAAGCTCAATATTCTCAGTCAGTAATAATTCTTTATAATAAATTATATTGACACGGGTATTGTCTCAAAATTCCGTGGACTAAGCTTATAACTTTTAAAGTATCGATTTAATTTTATGAAAAATGCTATATATTACCAATTACACTGTATACCCTTATTGACCAATAACTAAAATTTCAACATCGTACTTCATTTATCTTTTTTGAGAAAATTAATCATTTTACAATAAGGGTGTACTCGACGGCGCAACTTACAACGACAAAAGTTTCTCACAGTGTTACACATGCAAGTTTATTCTTCGAACATGACATTTTTCTTTGTTTTTCTTCATTTATTAAAACCCGAGGTACTCAACGTGCAAATACCATATGCATTCCTAAATTATCCGATAGAATGCGATGAGCAGACGATTTGCTGATTCCCAAAATTTATTCAATCTCTCATACAGTCCTACGTCTGTCTTCCCCAATAGTGTCATCAAGCAACGCCCCTGTTTTTTGCCGATTTCCTTCGGCCTGCCTCTATTTCCTGCCTTGCCATTTGACACCAGGGAACGAGAAACAATTCTGTGTGATTCTGTCAAGTTTAACTTCTTGTAAGTCTCCGTTGGAGCCATGCCGAGTTCCGTGCAAAATTTCAAGAATTCTCGATGCATCGCGTTTGACGCTGATGTCGCCATTTCGCTGGACATTTGCACCTCCTAACTGTCGCAAGATAAATCATAATTCACTTAAATATAACATCTTAAGGATAAAATTTTCCGAGTAAATAAATGTGTATCTAAACAAAATTCCTCTCTAAAAATGTACTCTCAAAATGAAATTGACAATGCTTTTCCGCAATTGGAATTCCGTATCAATTATTCTATAATGTAAAACCTACATTTGTGCCCCCTGTCCTTATAATGCTTCATACCTAATTTGAAAAGAATTGGAGCGATAGTTAAATTTTTTTAATTGTTAATGCAGGACGGAGACAACAAATTGGAATTGACCTAATAAGCAATCATTGAATTTTAATTAGACGCTTTATATGATAAACAATTGATACAACAAAAATGTATGTTCATGGACACATGAATTGCGCTTCACCTCAGATTTACTTACACTGAAAGTTAAAGGCTTTGAAAACTGATCGAGCTTCGTATCCCATTTAGTTGCTATACTCAAGTCTAACATCGAGGCAACATACTGACAAACAAGTTGATGGTACAGGGGTTTCAACAGTCTCGATTGAAGTCAGCATTTTGCAATTCTATGGTCTTTATAACGATCTAGTTAGTCAATACTACCTATCGTTGGGTCAAATGCTGTCTGACGTCTTTCATACCGATTGTTAAGCCGTTCTTGGCACACTTATTTTGACTGCGGATAACTCCGTTTACCTGATCAGAATATAGGGCTCACGATGGGTATGACCGGTCGACAAGGGATGCTTACTCCTCCTAGTCACCTGATCCCACCTCTGGTGTGTCCAGGGGTTCGTGTTTGTCCAACTATGTACTTTGAATTCCTTATGGGAGTTATGAGATTGATCTTTGTTCGTTATCTTCATCTTTCATTTGAAAACGTTCGTGCTAATTGACTGCTGTAATGCAGTGCATTTCTTACCTTTTAGAGAGTGTAGTCGCAATTGTAGACTCAATCAGAGTCGACAAAATCCAAAGTTAATCAAAATGGAAACCTTTGAATGTTTAGCTTATTAACCAATCAAAAGGCTTGATTATTGAGTATGTGTATCAAATTTGAATTATTTACCTGTGGTATATTAATTTATTAGATTGGAATTATTTACCTGTCGAGATATCGTTGTATTAAATTAGAATTATTAACCTGTCGTGGTATCGTTGTATTAGCTTGGAATTTTTTACCTCTCGTGATATCGATGTATTAGATTAGAATTATTTACCTGTCGTGAAATCGATGACATTCACACATCCACTGACTGGGTTGCATATTTGATTCTGACTGCAGCTACACTTTCCCCCACAAAACTGTCCGAAGAATCCAAACTCACATCCATGTTCACACTCTCATCCCTAGGACCCAACACAGGCTGTACATTAAAATATATAGCTTAAAGTACAATCCATGGATTTAATCGTCAAATAAAGGTAGATATACATAGAATCGTACCATCAGAAACTTTTCCAGCATCATCAAGACAAATAGGATAAGTTCATTGTTTCAAATATTAATTTCCAAAAACAGTAAAAACTCTGCTGTTTTAATTGTCCCTATTTTGTCATCACCTTTTTTGGATACATGGGGTATATTGCGTCAATACAATGACAAAGAAAGGAAATTCAACTTCCAATTTCCGGTGATATTTGTTATTTTATTAAACTTATTGTTTATTATATTATTATAGAATTTGCAAAATGCTTACTTCAATCGAGACTGTTGAAACCCCTGTACCATCCATTTGTTTGTCAATAGCTTTCCTCGATGTAACAACTGACTATACGTAGAACAAGCTCTTGCGTATCGAATCAGTTAACAGATATAAACACCATATCCAGGTGATAATGAATATTGCTACATAAATATGGGAAGTTGACGATGGAGAAACTGAAATCATCCTGTTTGTCATACACTTGAGTTGTCAGTTTGTCGTTATTGTCTACTTTCAATAAAATATCTAATTATGAAGCAGAAGTGGACAACTCTGTGGTATCCTTTATTTCGAGCTCACAGGGATATATCAAATCGACATATGAATGAAAGCTATCATTGTTAATAGACAAAACGTCATCGATATATCTAAAAGTCGAATTGAAGGTCACAGCGAGAGATTTTTTCTTCTCACGTAGAAGTTTTTGAATAAATTCTGCTTCATATGAATATAAAAACAGGTCAGCTAACAAAGGAGCACAATTCGTGCCCATGGGAATTCCAACAGACTGCTGGAAGACCTAATCACCAAAGATCACGAAGATATTGTCAATGAGGAACTCTAGCATATTTTTTATTTCAACTTCAGAGTACGTGTGCGTGGAATCAAATTGGTTTTTAACAAAGTAAGTTTTTGAATGACTGATCACTAGATATGAATATTTCCGTTTTCCGTTTTTGTTGAGGAAGCAACTGTCTATGATGTCAAAAAGTCTAGTCTTTAATTAATTTAAGTTGTCAGTTTGCCGTTAATGTCTACTTTCAATAAAATATCTATGTCTGAAGCAGAAGTTGACGACTCTCTGGTGTCTTTTATTTCGAGCTCACGGGGATATATCGAATCGACAAATGAATGAAAGTTATCATTATTAATAGACAAAACGTCGTCAATATATTTAAATGTCGAATTGAAGAAGCAAGAGATTTCTCCTTCTCGCGTATAAGTTTTTGAATGATTCGCAAAGATAACAAATACGAGATCAATCTCATAACTCCTATAAGATAGATAGTCGGGCAAACACCAGAGGGCGGATCATGTGGCTACTAGGAGTAAGCATCCCCCGTCGACCGTTAAATAAATAAAAAAAAATAACCAGCACACGTTTTCAAATTTAGAGATATATTCTAACAAAAACTGGCGAAGAAGATATGCGTGATGAAAACAATAACTTAGAAGCTAATCAAGAATGATAAAGCTCAAAAATCTACTTTGTATTGCTTATAGGAGTTACGAGATTGATCATCGTTCGTTATCTTCACCTTTCATTGCTTTCTTTGGTTTTGTTCAGTGCTAATTGTTAAGT
The DNA here is from genome assembly GCF_947568905.1 of Ostrea edulis. Classification (NCBI taxonomy): domain Eukaryota; kingdom Metazoa; phylum Mollusca; class Bivalvia; order Ostreida; family Ostreidae; genus Ostrea; species Ostrea edulis. The sequence continues at coordinate 21,968,300 of NC_079173.1, read as the reverse complement.
TAGTTGTTCCCTTAAAGTACGGAAACGTTACAGTCATTTTGGCAGTTTTGGTATTGTGTCTTGTTAAACGTCCCTCTCGAGAATTTTTCACTCATGCACCAATACCGATGAAGGGCTTGGAATTCAGGCATATGCTCGACCATTGAGCAGTGATGATTCTTAAGCGTGTCACGTCTACTGTGACACGGGACATCCGTGTTAAGGTCCTTTCCGAGGACCCGTAACATCCACATCTGATGCCGAGTGCTTGGCGATGAACTGCCACTACCTATTTTAACTACTTAGGTCTGTCGCGGCCGGGATTCGAACCACGACCTTCTCCAGAAGAGGCCAACGCTCTACCTTTACCGGGGTCGTATTTGGAATTGAAGTGTGAATTTAATGCAACGACGTCGTTCAAAAACTATTGATCTAGCTGTTGTTTCTGAAAACAACCTTCGTGTAATAAAAAGATTTTGCTCTTCTGGAAAAATGCCCCTTTCACTTTTATGATACAAAATGTTAAACAGAAGACACTTTAATTTTGAGATCAGTGTAATTATTGTAATTCATTTATATTTAGATGCCTTACACTTCTCTTATGTAATGAATATTTTCAAAATTCGATTATTTCATATTTTCTGTACATTTGTCATGCAATTCAAGTGGAATGGTCTATCACACATATATTTACATGATTGTACCACCCATTTTTCTTCGTTGACATCAACACAAGTAACAGTCTCTTTAAGGATTTCCAATAATTTTACGAAGATTGAATTTAAAAATAGACCTTCAAAGTTTGATTATACTAGTATTCGTACACGTTAAGTTTCACTGAGTAATTATCACAATGAATGTGTAATGAATAAATCAAAATGTTTCAATTGTTAAATAAACCAAAAATTTATTCCTTACACATATTTGAATTATCTTGCGTCCTTATGTAAGCTTGTTGGAGTTTTATTGTTCGTTTTTTCTTTACATACAAGGTTTTAGAATTAATTGGGCAACGAATTCATTTTGAGGATAGAAAAGCATTTTTTGCAGATACATATATGTATGTACATATATTCATCACATCTCACAAAATTATTGAAATCTATTTGGTCAGATCTTGGTCACATGACGCCGTGAAAAAAAACGTATAGTGCGTGTTGTATGATATAGACCCCCAGATATACATTTAAAGGTCTTCGATGTGATAAATTCATTGCACAGTTAGTTAGTGACCTGAAACGGAAAAATACATGTGAAAAAGTCCATATCGGGCGAGGCGAAGCGTATTAAGTCACTAACTAACTGTGCAACTAATAATATATATCATGACAATGATTGTGATCTAAGGAAAGGAGAAAGGGCGTAGGCCTGAGATTAGTTCTTTCTCTCACAGAATGGACAGTTTGAGGCCTTTCTCCTACTTCAAACATGATTTTCTTTTTGTATGGTGGAATCAGTTAAACAACATGTAGAAAACTTGTCTTCAGATTGAATTGTTCCAGGTAACATACATGTAATAGTAAAGTCATTGTTTACAGAATAGACAGTCACAGGTAAGTTAAGGGTGCTCAGCATTTTGTTTAATGGCTATTGTGTTACATTATGCTACATAACAAAAGCCTTTGTCTATGGACACTTACAGGTGGAATTTGGTAAATACTTATACAAGTATGTGATGTTTCTGAATCAATTGAAAGTTCCCCTATGTAAGATAAGCATGTATTCCTATGATGGAGAAAGTGGGTTTATTTTTAACTCAGTCAAAATTCAAGGAAACTGAAGATACGCAAAATACTGATGTTATATTAAGTGAAATTTTGAACGTAGAAACGAAAAATAGTAAACACAAAATGAGGCAAACTTCCACCTGAAGGTGGTTTCATTTTCGGACATTTCTGATGAGGATCTTACCAATGCTGCCCAGGATATTGAAAACATTGAGCGCTTTCTTAAACCGCTGAATCAAGATGAATTAGACGAGTTACTGAAGAAAGGACTATCAAAGAAAACATAAGGAAATGCGAGGTGGGTTATATCATTGTTTGCAACTTCGTAGCAAAACAGGAAAAATATCTTGGGCCGGAATTCATTGGATTTACATCAAAAGGAGATATTTAGAAAATGAGTGATGAGTGAGACATCAGCAATATTACGGTATTCATGGGAATGTTAAAAGTAGTAACACTCAAAATGCAGATGAAGAGAAACAAGTGAAAGTATCAGGGACTGCAAATATCACTAGTGAAATCAAATCTGGCAATGTTTCCTTCGAGTTCAATGTATTTGTTGTTTTCCCCTTGGATAACGAACAGTGATCAGTCTCATAACTCCTACAAGCAATACAAAATAGATAGTTCGGCAAACACGGATCCTTGAAAACACCAGAGGTGGGATCAGGTGCCTAGGAGGAGTAAGCATCCCCTTTTTCTCCTTACCTGGCTGTAACTGTCCATTCTGATTGAAAAACACTGTCCATTTTTAAAAGAATGGACATGTATTCAAACACTTACAGGTAACTTAATGGACTGTTTATGGAGTTAGCACAAGAATAACCTATAGAATAGACAATTCAAACAAAAGGTTTACGTCACAATCATGTTTTAATACTAGTGAATTAAATACCTTCGCAAGTGCCAGAAACATTTCTATGATTATAACAGCACTCGTTTTTTCCGGTTTTCCTGAAAAGAAATATAAATAATCACTATTTAGTATGAAATAGGCCAACTAGTCAGATGTTTTCATAGTAACTCTTCTTTATAAATTGTAAAACAATTCAACAACTACAGTGTGTCATTAATCCATTTAACTCTGGTTAAACTTTGAATTGCGTTTTCTAACATATCACCGCATTTCTATACTCACTTATTCACACAAATAGCACTGTTAGCGAAGGATGATATAGGGACAAAACTGGTGAAATATATTACTGAGAATATTCCTTTGCATGCCATGCTGTATATGCCGAGTGACAAATAGTCCCGTATAAAAACACAGATGATTTGTTATACATTATTATAGAAAGTACAATTTTAATATCAGTAAAGTATTAATAAGTGCAACTTTCCATAACATCCATATATGCCTATCAGGTTTTTTGAACTTTGTATATATCCTTGTTTATCTATTGAATGTAGAAAAAGCAAAGGTCTGTTTACCATATAAGTGTTATTCATTATGATTTAAACTTCTATATACCCTTACATCTTTTTGTTAAAATATTGCAAAGACGGGATTCGTCACTATTTTAGTGATAATTATACACACAAGAGATAATTGTTCATAAAACATACAAAAGTATAATGTTAATAGCCTAGAAGTTCTTTGTGTGTAACCATGGCAACTGATTTAAACTTTTGTTTCCTCAATAAAAGAACATTGTTATGGGTACAAATTCTAGAACTGGGAAAATAAAGGAAATCATTGATAACTTCTTTTTGTGGCAGTCATATTTCAAGTAACAAATGTACTGATATGTAAAGTTACTACAAGCTAAAGGTACAGTGTGTAAATGTTACTTTCGTGTTTACTGATTGTTGGTATATGAAGAGGAATTTATTTTATCTTATTGATTAGAAATAAATCAGAATATTAGTCTTGGTTTCATACCATACGGTGAGAGGTACGGCGCTACAGGCTATCATATTATAAATTATTACTGTGTATTAAATAAATCTCATTTTCCATCTGTATATTACTTATAACTCATCAACCTTAGACCCCATCACAGAATCAGACTTTGTACAGCAACATTTCTCAGTGCAATAAACCTTTTAGAACCGTACTCTTATGGCAATGACCGATCTGAGAGGATTACCACAAAATTTGAAATGATAGTATAAGTATGTTTGAACTATGATATTTCAAATACGATTAATTTCCATAACCACTTGGTTCATATAAAGGATAAATGTATTCTACAAGGAAGATCTTTGCTTCTCGATTTTTTTTTATCTCAAAATTGTTGGAAAATGATATTAATTAAAGTCTTCACAATTTCTTCTTCTGATAATTTACAGAAATGAACTACAGTTGTTACACAATGTTTATTCCTTATCCTCGCGTGATTCACATACCGTGGTGGTCCAGTGGTTAAGATGCATACTGACAAGAGGTCTTAAGTTAGAACAAGGAATATTTCCGCTTTTCCAGAAAAGAAAAGTTATACTTGAAACCTGAATGGCACTTAAGTTAGACTAAGGACTATTTGTCGCTTCTCCAGAAAAGGCAGTGATGGTTGAAACCTGCACGACACTTACACGTTTGGGATTTCATATCATTCAAATACCTCACAAAACAATTGTAACCCGGGAAGGGTACTTTCAATACAAACTGCCTCCAACGGTATTCTGTGTGTTGTGAAGATGAAAAGAACATCAATAACTCTAATGCGACCCATTCAGAAACTGTGGCTTGTTTTGGAATCGAACCTTAAACATTGGGTGTTGTGCAAGTGAACACTCTCTGTAGTAATGTTGTTGAACGTAAAGAACTATCTCAATTAGTGAATGGTTTGGCTCATGGTAAATTGTAAAATACGGTAAGGTTAGGAAGATATTTTAGAGGCCGGTGTAAAGTATTTGATTTGATTTTACCATTGCATTTAAATTTCTGATTTCCAATCTTATCAGAAAGGATTTTTATGTCAACCTAAATTGTACAACGCACCGTATTTGCACGAGATGATGATTCTTGTAGTGTTCCTGTGCTGTTTATTTTTACTTCACTGATGTTTCTCAAATAATCACAGTAACTGTCAATTTTTAAAAAGTTGTTTTGATATAATGTTATTTTGATGTACATCTTTCCTCAAAGTGTATTTGCATGTATCTGAACAAGGGCATTCCGTGGGGATCCGGGTTAGAATAGGTCCTCAGTACCCCTTGCTTATCGTAAGAGGCGACTAAATGGGGGGTCCTTCGGCATCTTCGCTAGTGGTCCTTCGGATGAGACCGCAAAAACCGAGGTCCCGTGTCACAGCAGGTGTAGCACGATAAAGATCCCTCCCTGCTCAAAGGCCGTATGCGCCGAGCATAGGCCTATATTTTGCAGCTCTTAACTGGCATTGGTGTAGTCTCCATATGAGTGAAAGATTCTCGGGAGAGACGTTAAACAATATTTAATCAATTAATCTAAACAAGGGCAATTGTCAGTTCAAACATGTAAAGAAAACTACAACGCATGCCATATGTAAATGACACATTTTTAATGTGTTTACTTTTCAATAAGTCATGCATTAATTTCTATTTCATGAAATGTTATCAGCTTTATATTCTCAGTTGGTAATATCATATCTTAAAACTTGAAATCTTATATATGTGTCCAGGAGTCCGTATTTTCCCAACTGTCTATTTTGTATTGCTTGTAGGAGTTATGAGGTTGGTCGCTGTTCGTTGTCTTCACCTTGCATTGTACAACATAGTATCTACATATTGTTTCCTTTATCGTAGTCAATCTTCTATTCCTTATTAGAAGAAGATTGGAACAAATGGTCCATTTTATTATATTTCAGAAAGATAAGGAATTTCAAGGCACTACAATAATAGTTGTAGTATGTCAACCATCAAGATATTTATGATACTTGTATTCCCATGATGTTGAACATTTATATATTGATGTTATTTGTATTCTCATGTCGACCATACACATTTTTGTATAATTTTTGTATTCTGATGATGCTGACAATACAGATATTTATAATTCTTGTAATGAAAGGTGAAAATAAGGAAGAGGGATGAATCTCATAACTCCTGTAAGCAATACAAGATGGAGAGGTGGCCACATGTGGGCCTCTGAAAACGCCAGAGGTGGGATCAGGAGCCTAGAAGGATTAAGCATCCCCTGTCGACCGGTACACACCCGCTATGAGCCCTATATCTTGACCACGTAAACAGAGTTATCTCATGATGTTGACCATACAGATTTTTAGGATAATTGTATTCTTACAATAACAAACTGTCATAACGTAATGATAAAAATAATTTAAGAACTCATTTATAAAGGATAAGATCTCAGGATATGGGGCTCACGGCGGGTGTGACCGGTCAACAGGGGATGCTTACTCCTCCTAGGCACCTGATCCCACCTCTGGTGTGTGCAGGGGTCCGTGTTTGCCCAACTATCTATTTTGTATTGCTTGTAGGAGTTTTGAGATTGATCACTGTTCGTTATCTTCACCTTGCATCTCGCAAGATGTACAGAAGTTGTTTCTTATCCTTTTGTGTATTTACACAGTAGTCATATTCAAGGATAGAATTTGACAGTTATTTATTGCAGGTAATTTATGTCTTATCCTCTTTTCTTAACTCAAACTGAAGGTTGTTGTTGCTATAAAATGATTTACATGTGTAACAAGACAATCTGAATGAGAATGAAAATGTCATTTATTGAACATAACATATGACAAAATATAGAAGTTCACAAACCATCGAGAGGAAATCTACATGTATTACACATTGTCACAACATTTGAACACATGAGTACTGATTCCTCTACCTATAAATACTGTTACATGATACTAATTAATGGTACATAATACTGTTACATGATACTGATTAATGGTACATAATACTGTTACATGATACTGATTAATGGTACATAATACTGTCACATGATACTGAATAATGGTACATAATACTGTCACATGATACTGATTAATTGTACATAATACTGTTACATGATACTGATTAATGGTACATAATACTGTTACATGATACTGATTAATGGTACATAATACTGTTACATGATACTGATTAATGATACATAATACTGTTACATAATACTGAATAATGGTACATAATACTGTTACATGATACTGATTAATGATACATAATACTGTTACATTGATACTGATTAATGATACATAATACTGTTACATGATACTGATTAATGATACATAATACTGTTACATGATACTGATTAATGGTACATAATACTGTTACATGATACTGATTAATGATACATAATACTGTTACATGATACTGTTACATGATACTGATTAATGGTACAAAATACTGTTACATGATACTGATTAATGGTACAAAATACTGTTACATGATACTGATTGATGGTACATAATACTGTTACATGATACTGATTAATGGTACATAATACTGTTACATGATACTGATTAATGGTACAAAATACTGTTACATGATACTGATTAATGGTACATAATACTGTTACATGATACTGATTAATGGTACATAATACTGTTACATGATACTGATTAATGGTACATAATACTGTTACATGATACTGATTAATGATACATAATACTGTTACATGATACTGATTAATGGTACATAATACTGTTACATGATACTGATTAATGGTACATAATACTGTTACATGATACTGATTAATGGTACATAATACTGTTACATGATACTGATTAATGATACATAATACTGTTACATGATATTGATTAATGGTACATAATACTGTTACATGATACTGATTAATGGTACATAATACTGTTACATAATACTGATTAATGATACATAATACTGTTACATGATACTGATTAATGGTACATAATACTGTTACATGATACTGATTAATGATACATAATACTGTTACATGATACTGATTAATGGTACATAATACTGTTACATGATACTGATTAATGATACATAATACTGTTACATGATACTGATTAATGATACATAATACTGTTACATGATACTGATTGATGGTACATAATACTGTTACATGATACTGATTAATGGTACATAATACTGTTACATGATACTGATTAATGGTACATAATACTGTTACATGATACTGATTGATGTTTCATAATACTGTTACATGATACTCATTAATGGTACATAATACTGTTACATGATACTGATTAATGATACATAATACTGTTACATGATACTGATTAATGGTACATAATACTGTTACATGATACTGATTAATGGTACATAATACTGTTACATGATACTGATTAATGGTACATAATACTGTTACATGATACTGATTAATGGTACATAATACTGTTACATGATACTGATTAATGGTACATAAAACTGTTACATGATACTGATTAATGGTACATAAAACTGTTACATGATACTGATTAATGATACATAATACTGTTACATGATACTGATTAATGGTACATAATACTGTTACATGATACTGATTAATGATACATAATACTGTTACATGATACTGATTAATGCTACATAATACTGTTACATGATACTGATTAATGATACATAATACTGTTACATGATACTGATTAATGGTACATAATACTGTCACATGATACTGATGAATGGTACATAATACTGTTACATGATACTGATTAATGATACATAATACTGTTACATGATACTGATTAATGGTACATAATACTGTTACATGATACTGATTAATGATACATAATACTGTTACATGATACTGATTAATGGTACATAATACTGTTACATGATACTGATTAATGATACATAATACTGTTACATTGATACTGATTAATGATACATAATACTGTTACATGATACTGATTAATGATACATAATACTGTTACCTGATACTGATTAATGGTACATAATACTGTTACATGATACTGATTAATGATACATAATACTGTTACATGATACTGTTACATGATACTGATTAATGGTACAAAATACTGTTACATGATACTGATTAATGGTACATAATACTGTTACATGATACTGATTAATGATACATAATACTGTTACATGATACTGATTAATGGTACAAAATACTGTTACATGATACTGATTAATGGTACATAATACTGTTACATGATACTGATTAATGGTACATAATACTGTTACATGATACTGATTAATGGTACATAATACTGTTACATGATACTGATTAATGATACATAATACTGTTACATGATACTGATTAATGATACATAATACTGTTACATGATACTGTTTAATGATACATAATACTGTTACATGATACTGATTAATGGTACATAATACTGTTACATGATACTGATTAATGATACATAATACTGCTACATGATACTAATTAATGATACATAATACTGTTACATGATACTGATTAATGGTACATAATACTGTTACATGATACTGATTAATGGTACATAA